>NC_026660.2:15746827-16014433 GCF_000004075.3 Cucumis sativus
TTCCTCAAAGTTCCATACCCCTTCCCTCTGTAGCTTCCTTTCTTTTATCTCTTTCCTCTAACTCCCGGCCCTACCAAAGTGGTCCCCCTGGTAGGTTCTTGTTTCACCTGCAAAAGATTCAACCCACACCCACACCCACACAAATACACAGAATATTTCCAGCACACTCACAAACACAATACAACGGAGAGAGGCTGATATATGTGTGTATATATATTCAATATGGAATCATAAGCTTCAACCAAGTAAGAGGGTTGCTCTCTCCCCAATGAACAACGTTCATTCAAAATACATAATAACCAAGATAATCAACCCTAGCAAAAAACGCCTATATATATATTCCCTTTCTGCTGCTGCCACGTGTTGTTAGGACCACTGGTCATCCTAACAACCATGTTGTCTAGGTGGAATTTTTATTATTTTTACCCCTCCTTTGGTAAACTTGGGTGATTGGAGGCCTAGTGTAACGGACATACTTGTCCAAGGTGTGTTTACCTATGGCCGTATGCTCCGATTAGCCCCAATTTATCTTGTCTTTATGTCTTGTATGTAGTTTAGGTAGTTGCTTTAAATTTCAAGTCGATATGCTTGGGTGTGACGTTTCGGCATTTTCATATGCAAGCCTACCAGAGATGAAAATGTTAAAAATGTACTATAGGGGAGGCATACCTGTTGAATCCCCGCCCAAGCCTTGTCGTACACTTTGCAATCTATGCTTTCTTATTGCAATTGACAGTCTTCAATGCTTGTTTTAACAATGTTTTCAATCAATTTAATCATCTTTCACGTTTTCTAAAAATATTTTCCAAGAACGTGAGGGGAGGTTGAAGCATGTGTTGAAGTTGTCTGCGATTTGTGGATTTTGATCGGCTGACTTGTTCGTCGAGCTAGAACAAGTGCCGCACTATCGTTCACATCGTGTTTGAAGAATTACGATTGTGACACCTAGCACCCTCTCTATTATTTCCCACCATCGTTACGTGTGATATTAATTTTACCTTCATCATCACGTGTGTTATTATTTTTATTTCTCCTACTATATTTAAATATCAACGGGGGCCTAACGGATTATGAATTAGATTTTATTCTTTTAGATTGGAGTCCCATTTTTGTAGCTTACTGGGATCCTTTTGCCGAAGTTCTTTAATCCTCTAGTAAATATTTAACTTTCTTTATTAAAAAAAGGAAGAAGAAGAAAGGAATAACAAAAACTGACAAACTCCTTTAGATTGAAGTATTAACCTTTCCATATCTTTGCCGAACAATCTTCACTCCCACTAACAATGACTTCGGAAGCATGTGAATCCACTGAATACACAATGGTAGTGTCACCAACCATCTCCATCAATGTTTCACCACTTAGTGCCCATAACCTAATGGAACTGTCTAAATGGAAAAGAAAATCAAAGTCAACTTTCTAATTAATTCAATATTCTAATATAAAGAATATAACAAATAGTCCTCCCATGTGAAATGAAAAGTGGTTCTACAGATTCAGAGAAGGCAATAGAAATCACTCATTTTAATGTCATTTAATATTTCATCAACAACCTATAGAGTTTATTAATCTTTTTCTTTCCTACTAAAGAAGCTCTAATTTATTACTCTAGGAATGGTCCTTTCTAACTTATATACAGGTAACAAAAAATAAATTGAAGAAATACTCTGAGCTTTTCCATTTAGAAATCCCAATGAGCAAAGACTAAAGTCTTCCCGGGATTCTTAGGATGCCAAACTCCTCTCATTGGATAGACATCAATATATCTTAGATGAGAAGCTACCTTGAATAGCCTTGCTTCCTCAGCATATAAACATAAATATATTTGTTGTATTCAATCAAAAATAAAAGATAAGCTTGTTCTGAAACCAATTCCAAAAATTTCTTCGAAAATATGCTGGGAGAGTTGTTGTTGTTTAAATACTTGGTCCTTCGAAGGTTGGAATTACAATGTAACTTTTCACATATTCATGAAAAGTTATGATTCTTATTATGAAAGAATGAAACTTCGAACTAGTTCCTAAAGGTAGTACTTTTAGCTGATGTGGCAATTTGGATCAGCCATGTACGGTTGCATTCCTCAATGTGAGTGATAATCAAACCCAAACTACCTCAAAGGAATTATTTTGTACAGTAACTCCATCTTTACCAACTGCGACATAAAACTATCTAGGGTTCATGGGTTGGGGTAAGAAAACTTTTGGACCCAACCCACCAAGTCTTTTTATCATTAAGTTTTCTTCATTTTTATGTCAATTGGCATGTATTTTATAAGCTTTGAGAGAAGAAACTTAATATAAATGTATACTTGGTCAGAACCCCGTCATTTAGCCTCAATTTTCACAATGTAGAGGTATAGAATTCAGAGAGGTTATTTTATTTTCTTAAAATTACTCCCCAACTGTTAATCTATGATTAACTTTTGCTATAAAAAATTAGTCCTTATATCCCTCTTCTAGAAATTTGACAAACATATTAATCAGGCGCCTTTTTCTGAAAAATAATTGTTCATATATTTTTTTGAAACAGAGACAACCCTTTTTATTAAAGATGTAAGTAAAAGAGACTAATGCTCAAACTATAGGAGAATTATACTAAGAGCGAAAAGAATGACCAAAACAAAAGTACAGACAAATTGAACAAAACAATCAAAATCCTGAGAAAACAATAGAAAACTGAGAACAAAGCGAACTTAAAACCTTTCAACAAGAAGCCCAAAATCAGCTGAAAATTGCAGACTAAAAACTTCAGACTAGATGGAAGGAAACACCAAGGGAGAGCTAACAACAATGCAGCTTTGTTGAAAAAAATATCCCTCCCAAGTCATCCTTCGATCTTGAGTGAGTGACTAGAACCAGAATATTTCATAAGAACTTTAGAGGGCCAAAATAATAAAAGCATTCGTCGAACCTCATGTGATCCACTAAAACAAACCTAAAAGATAATTGGCTGAAAAACCAAGATCAAGTTATTCTATACTCAAACCAAAGTAGTTCCACATCGCTCAACAATTGACTTCAAGCGATCTGGAACTTCACATTGTCGAGCTTGTGAGGGAAATAAAGAGACTTGTTTCTCAGTAATTAAATCCTCCCTTGTCTGAAAGCGGTATTAAGATCAGATTCTAGAGGATCCTTAATCAACTGATCAATGTTTACAATGAGTAGTGGAGGCACTTTTGATTCAGATTTTACCGAAGGAGCTCAAGGTATCGTGCAATGTGATCGATTTTCTTGGGACACATAAATAAATCTAACGCCAATTGAAACATAAGGACTAGTATTTGGAGCATGATATTTCTTCCTATCTCTACATGTAAAGATCACAAGAAAAATAAGAATTTCACAAAATAACAGAAAACAAAATTAGACAAAATCAGGGCATGGCCGAGGATGAGATTAGAGATGAAGCGGTGATTAGTATTTATTGAAAATGGGAGAAAAGTAGAATGTCAAACCAATCCAAGAACATACCTCACAAATCTTCGGAGAGACGATCGTGGTCAAAGCAGTGGTTGTGGTCGAGGATGAGATTAGGGATGAAAGGATGTTACGAAAGGTATATCAACAAGAAGAAGGGTAAAACAACAACATCCTGTCAAAAATCACTTAATGTGATTGAGATCTTTTAGCATGACTGCTTGAGAACTAAAGAAAAATTTAGAATGTGACTGAGAACTTTTAGCACAACCGGGCAGCAACTTCAATAACAGAAAAACATGCATAATGTAGGAAGACAGCAGATTTAAAATTATGACAGTGTATTTATGAATGTCAGGCGATACATTAATGTTCCAAAATTCAACCAAAGTATGGGATGAAAGATATACAAGAATCTTCCATGATAAGGGCAAGACCAGGATATCCTTATCCAAAAGAAAGAAAAAAATAATCAACCAAAGTAAATTCCATGTATGATTGGAAATTATGGCCAAGGCGAAGGATGAAGCGGAGAATAGAAGGAATATTGAGCAGGGTACGACTTACCATTAGCTTAGATCAAAACCAGCATCCGCATTTATGGCATAAAGAAATTTGTTTGCCAGCTGCTCCTTGCTGCATTGCTCACAAATCATAGAGTTGTGAAAATGAAAACTTATGCAAGTTTTTTTATCCTTTTTAGAAAAGATGTATATGTTTTAGTTCATCCACAAATCAACAGACTTAATAAACTGATGTAATTCAAGTTGGACTTAGTTTTTCACAATGAATTCTCCACCAATAGTGGCTAAGAGATGGAGTATATATTGAGGATTGTAAGTAGTTACAAGTAGTTGAAATAACTGTTTTTATGAAACAGTTTTAATTGCAGTCTTAACAGCTAAACAGTTTAATTATTTAAACTGTTTTACTAACTAACTACAGCTGTTTAGCCATGGCATTCTATATTACATCATTCCACCCCTAGCATGGAACTCGACCCGAGTGACTTAGTTGACAAGGCAGAAATCATCTGGGGCATAGTACTGTTTCAGGTCTGCCACGTTAAAAATAGGATGAATGTGCAAGTCTGGTGGTAGTTCAATTCTGTAAGCGTTATCTCAAATCTTTTCTAGGACACGAAATGGTCCTAATTGTCTGTCTTTCAGTTTGTGTTCCAGTTGGAAATCGAATTTTTCTGAGGTGAATCATTACTAAGTCTCCCTCAGTAAGGGTAGCTTGTCTTCTCTTTTTGTCTGCTGCCTTTTTGTAGGACTGAGTTGATTCTTTTAGGTGGTTATGGACTTCTTCGTGTAAATTCTGAATCTTTTCTACCATCTTTTCTGCTTCTGAGCTAGTGTCAATAGCTGTGGGGAGTGATGCTAGGTCAAAGGTTGTTAGTCTTGGCTGTTTTGTGTATACGACCTCAAATGGACATTTGCCGGTTGATCTATTCTTCATATTGTTGAAGGCGAATTCTGACTGTGCAAGAGCTAAGTCCCACTGTTTTGGTTTGGATCCACTAAGACAGCATATTAAGTTGTCGACAGTTCTATTTGTAACTTCTGTTTGGCCATCTGTTTGAGGGTGTGATGTTGTGCTATATTTCATTCAAGGTTGTGTCAAATTTGCTCCATAATGTCTTCCAGAAATGGCTTAGGAACTTGACATCCCGATTAGAAACAATGGTCTTTGGTACTCCGTGCAGCCGAACTATCTCTCGACAGAATAAATTAGCTATGTAGGTGGCATCATTTGACTTCTTACAAGCCACAAAGTGTGCCATTTTACTGAATCTGTCGACTACAACCATGACTCAGTCATACTGCCTTTGAGTTTTTGGTAATCAGAGCCCGAAATCAATTGATAGATCTTCTCAAATGGAAATTGGGGTAGGTAATGGTGAGTACAGGCCGGCGTTTATACTTGAACCTTTAGCTCTTTGGCAGATAGGGCACCTTTTAATAAAGTTGTTACAGTATCTTCTTAATTAAGGCCAGTAGTATCTCTTAAAGATTATTTCAAAAGTTTTATCCTGCCCGAAGTGTCCAGCCAATCCTCCTGAATGAGCCTCTTTTAGTAGTGCTTCTAGAAGTGATGTGTGTGGGATACACAACTGATCTCCTTTGAATAGATATCCTTCCATTATATGGAAGTCTTCCGCCTTGGTGTAGTGGCTGCATTTGGTCCATGTCATGGCGAAGTCAACGTCTTCCCCATATAGGTTAGGTAAGTGTTTGAATGCCTCGATCTCCATGGATAGAATAGTGAGTAAGGAGCTCTTCCTGGATAGTGCATCTGCCACCTTGTTCTCCTTACCATTTTGGTGCCTAATGACAAAGTCGAACCTTTGTAGGAAGGAGATCCATCGTGCGTGCATCCGAGTAATATTCTTTTGTGACTAGAGATCTTTCAAAGAGAAGCGGTTCGTTAGGAGTACAAATTCCCTGCATAGGAGGTAATGTTCCTACTGTTTGAGTGCTCGGACAAGGGCATAAAGCTCTTGTTCATAAGTGCTCCAGGACTGTCTTGTTGTGCTCAACTTCTTACTGAAGTATTCAATAGGGTGGCCTTGCTGTGATAACTCGGCTCCAATTCCGGTTCCGTAAGCATCAACAGCTACTTCAAAGGGTGATGCGAAGTTCGACAACTGTAGAATAGGGCTGGAAGTTAGTCTTCTTTTTATCTCTTCAAAGCTCTGCTGTTGCTCTTCGTTCCACTTATAGTTCCCTTTCTTTAGGCAGTCGGTTAAGGGGGTCACTATTGAGCTGAAGTTTCTGATGAATCTTCTGTAAAAGGATGCCAAGCCAAGGAAGGCTTGTACCTCCTTGATGGAGGTTGGTATTGGCCAAGACTTTATGGCTTCTGTCTTCTTTGGTTCCATACCTACTTTTCCTTCTTTGATTACGAAGCCGAGAAAGACAATTTCCTTGGTGAGGAATGTACGTTTCTTTGGATTAATGTACAGTTCAGTTTCGGCCAGGACTTGGAACAATTTTCTTAAGTGCTGAATGTGGTCCTTCAGTACTATTGTTGTACAAGAGGATGTCATCAAAGTAAACCACTATGAACTGGTTTAGAAACGAGCACTGGTTCATCAACCTCATGAAGGTGCTCGGTGCATTGGATAAGCCAAAGGCCATCACCAACCATTCAAATAACCCTTCATTAGTTTTGAAGGTTGTCTTCCACTCGTCTCCGGGCCTGATTCTTATTTGGTGATAACCGCTTCTTAAGTCAACTTTTGAGAAGATGGTAGCTTTACCTAGTTGATCTAGTAAGTCTCCAATTCGAGTAATAGGAAATCGGTATTTTACAGTGATTCGGTTGATAGCCCTGCTGTCTACACACATACTTCAACTTCCGGCCTTAGGTGTGTGAGCAGTGTTGGCACAACACAAGGGCTTAGGCTAGGCTTCATGTGACCCTTTTTCAACAAGTCTTCAATGTGGTCATGTAAATTAGGTAGCGAGGCTCCTGGGGTAAGATCAATTTGGTGTTGGATGTCACGAATTGGTGGCAATCCTTGCAAGTCCTTCTTTAGGTGAGGAAATCTGCAAACAAGTTCTCTAATCTAGTCTCACCTTCTTTCTCCAGGGGTTTGTCAGCCACTACAAGTCCCAAAAGGTCTTGCTCCCTTTCTCTCAAGATCTTCTTCCCGCTCACTGTGATGAAGAGTTGTCCTTTTTTCTTCTGCTTCAGGCCTTCAGAGTTTTTCTTTGTTAATGGGAGTTGAATTACTTTCCTTCCCATCCACTGGAACTCATAGGTGTTTTCCCTCCCCCTGTGTTTGGTTCAGGTGTCATGTTGCCACGGTCGGCCTAGGAGTAGATGGCACACGTCCATGTCTAAAACGTCGCACACAATCTGGTCTTTGTAGCTACTTTCGATGGATAGGGGCACGGTGCAAATTTCATTGATTGATTGTGGTCTCTCCTCCTTTCTTCACCCATCCTATTTTGTAAGGATCAGGGTGAGGGTCTGTTTTTAGGCAGAGAATGGTCACAATCTTTATTGCTAAAAAGTTCTCACTGCTTCCACTATCACTTATAATGTCCTCTATAGCCATGAGCCATGATTGTATGGGTGGTTTGCCGAATCTCTGTCTATTTATCTCCAATTGGTCCCACCATGTTAAGGCTCCTCCTCCCAATTTTAGAGCCACAAGTTCTCGGTGTTTTTTATCCAATCCAAGAAAGATTCTATATCCCGTTTACCATTATAGGTTGGGAGGTCAATTTTCATTTTGTAGTCGTGATGAATCTCTCGTCATGCTTTATGTCCTCTATAGCCGTGAGCCATGATTGTATGGGTGGTTTGCCCTATCTCTGTCTATTCATCTCCACTTGGTCCCACCATGCCGAGGCTCCTCTTCTCAATTTTAGAGCCACAAGTTCTCGGTGTTTTTTATTCAATCCAAGAAAGATTCGATATCCCGTTTACCATTATAGGTTGGGAGGTTAATTTTCATTTTGTAGTGGTGATGAATCTCTCGTCATGCTTTATGTCCTCTATAGCCGTGAGCCATGATTGTATGAGTGGTTTGTCGAATCTATGTCTATTTATCTTCAATTGGTCCCACCATGCCGAGGATCCTCCTCTCAATTTCAGAGCCATAAGTTCTCGGTGTTTTTTATCCAATCCAAGAAAGATTTGATATCCCGTTTACCATTATAGGCTGGGAGGTCAATTTTCATTTTGTAGTCGTGATGAATCTCTCGTCATGCTTTATGTCCTCTATAGCCATAAGCCATTCGATATTCTCCGTTGTCGTTCCAAATATTTCCTTGGTCGTCGCCACTGGAAGAATCATAATCTTGCACGTTTTGCCACTCCTCGTCGTCATCTTGCTCATCATCGTCGGCGTGTCGTAGTGGGATTCCTCCCGGTCTCCTTCTTTGATCATTTCTTTGGTTGGGCCAGTTTCTAAGGTTCCTTTGAGCCCGTCAGCCACCTCTGTTTCCTGCCTTCCAGTCATAATCCTCGTTCCTTGCCGGTGCCGGTAGTTCATCCATTCTTCGAGTGAGTGAGTCTAAGTTGTCCATTACTTTGTTCATTTTGTCATGTAAATCTCCCAAGGAGTCTTCGACGGCCAGCAAGCGTACAGTGGTGGTCCTTGGAGAGAGGGTGGCGGTCTCTTCCACCTCTTCCTGCTCGCGGTTGTCCCCTGCGGCGGGGATTCTTCTCCGGCCAGCCATCCGTCTGAGGATCGGGGCTGCTCTGATACCACTTGATGTAATTCAAGTTGGACTTAGTTTTTCACAACTGCCAATAATGGCTAAGAGATGGAGTATTTATTGAGGATTGTAAGTAGTTACAAGTAGATGAAATAACTGTTTTTATGAAACAGTCTTAACTGCAGTCCTAACAGCTGAACAGTTTAATTGTTTAAAACTGTTTTACTAACTAACTACAGTTGTTTAGCCATGACATTCTATATTACATCATAAACCTAACCAAGTTATTCAACCAAATTGGTGTTAGTTTCACGTAATCACGAAAAATAAAAATTTCTTGGTGGACTGGATGTTGTATGGCCAAGTAAAAAAGAAAACCCAGCCATAATGGACGAGCCGTGAAGGTGAAAAACATAGGATATGTTTGAGAATGATTTTTTAGAGTTAAAATCACTCCGTATATGTTAGAAGCCACTCTGGCATGCCCTTAACTATTGAGAATCTTAATCAATTTAATGTTTGATTTAATACTTAAACCCGATTTTCATAGCACCAAATTTGATTTTCAATGACTAAAATGTGTTCCTCAGAGTAATTTTGGACATGACATGTGATTTTTATCATTTTAAAATGTTGCTATATACTTAATTATTTTGAATCTAATTGTTACATTTGCAATTATCCCATTTTTTTTATGTTCCACGCTAATCTATATATGCCTGAATACAGTTTCAAGCATGTAGCCAGGAATGTCTCGCAAAGTACTGAGTTACTTTTTCACATGATTTTTGCTAGCAGGATAAATTAGTTTAAGCTCTAGAAGGAACCAACTTATCCCCTTAAGGGAAACCAAAACAAATAATTAAGAATAACGAGGATACGAATTTTACCCAGGAAATGGAGAAAAATGAACAAAACACCAATTTCCTTTGTATGCAAAAACATGGCTCAAGATATTTAAGGCCAAGAAGAGGTCCTCGAGAGCAACCAGTTACAAACCTAATGAAAAAGCAAGATCCAATTGTTATATTTCTGAAGTTCAGTTTTTCTCTAAGCCAACTTGAGACAAGAAGTAATGACCAACTGATGTGTAATGAAAATACTCACTTCAGAAATTTCTTTTGGTTTTCCACGGAGAAACTTTTGATAACTTCCCAAAACATCTCAATGACATAATGCTCCTGAAAGCATGAAATAAAAATTCAAATTTCGATGTTCCCACATTTCAAAAGCATAAAAGAACATGATTAAAAAAGTGAAGATGTTTCTCAGTTTCCTATCACAAATTTCTTGATCATGGTTGTGCCTGACCAAACAGGGCATTACAAACAATACAAGTCCAAAGTTTGTTTTCATAGTCATAGAAACATAAGAGAGGACTAGAAGTCTGAATAATGGTAATCAATTTATCCCCCAGTTTCAAACACAAATACAGGCATACACATTGTAAGAATTCGAAATTAATTGAAAAATATTAAAAAGAATCTAAACGATGACCAACTCCCTAAGCTCCAAAGACTTCAAAACCATCTCCCAATTACCCGGGTGAGATCCTCCAACATCATCTACAATTATGAAATTTAATTGACTTGACATCACAATTCCGATTGCACTACAATAAATCTAGTATTCGATATCCTAAACCAAGAATTGTTCAACCTCCAAAGGAAGATTAATTGTAACTAATCTTCTTGCAAGATTTCAAATTTTCAAAATTTTATCGAACACAATATGCAAAAAAATTATGCAGAAAAGAAAAGAAAAGAAAAGAAAATACATATGTAGAAAAAAGGGTTTAATAGAACTTACCCTATGAACCTGATATTAAAAGCTGAAATGAAATAGACCAGTCAAAGACAGCAACTCGATTTATCTTGGAACCACAAAAGACTAGCAACAAAACCTCCATCAGTATTTAGCCATTGGTCCATGATTTGACCTAAATTAGGGTTCTCTTTATGTTTTTCTTATCATTTCCCATCGCAAGGGAATTTTTTTTCCCACATCTTTTCCCCTTACAAGGACTTCAGTTGTCACCACTTAGAGTCCATGTAAGGCTAAAAACAATCTAGTTCACTTCGTTTATTTCTCAGATTTTAATGATTAGTAAAATTCTGCCTCTACACTTTTACGAGCATTATGCCTCTTCGAAAATGAACAACTTGAATCTTAAGGAAGACTAGTTTCCTTATCCTGAACCTGAATCTTCACATCATCAAGGAAACCCACATCTATTCCTTCAGGTGAACTCAATAAGGAAGACCCTTATTCCTCTAGGGTTTAGGCTTTGGTTAGTTGCTGCCCAGATCACAAGATCAAGTGTACTCCTAATCATTCTAGGTTCTTGCTTTAATTAGTTTAGTGTTTCACGTCACATGAAAATTAAAGGTCGACAATGGCACATTATCAAAACTACTAACCTCCTCCCCCCTCCCCCTCCCCCACCCACACACCCACACACCCACACAAAAAGAAGAATAAAAATGCAAATCTAAGTGCTTAACCCTACTGACTTCGTATGGTCTAGGAGAAAAAATGTTCCTCCTTTAACATACTTCTTTCCCAAATAGTATAATTAATACTAGCATGAAATAGGATTCAAGGCACATGAGGCAGTTGATGTGCAATGATAAACGAGTCATCAAGAGATTATATAACAGCAAACCAGCCTTTTCATGCAAACCACGTTACTATCTCAGTGAGCCAGTGATACCTGGAATTCAAGCTCATTGAACATGTCGATCCATTCTTTCTGTATAAGCTGCTGAAACCCTCTCAAAAAATGAGAACTTTGCTGTCGTATCTGAGGAGGACATGTTTTCAATCAACATTGGAGTAGGGAGACACATTGGATAAACAAGGGACAAACTATGCTGAAAGTTCAAACGATGATTGGCAACAAGATGAATGAATGTGATGACATTTTCACAGGTGACACGACGGTTTCTTCCTCCAGGAAGTAGCTCTTCTTCAGTTTGCTTTCCATATTCATTGTTTATAATAACAAAATATAGCCCTAGTTCAGAAATGTCACCTTCATAATGCTGTCCAGAAAAATCAGAAGGGAAGACCCAAAATTTAAGATAAGGAGTGAGAAAAAGATTCTATGAGGATACTAGATTGATCTAGATCATCGATCAACAGGCTAAGTGTGGTATCAGCTAAAAGTGATACCAGGGAATACACACCTTTAAGAAAATAAGGTGGCGATACAATTCAGGATCCAAGCATGGCAAGTCATTTAGATAGTTCTACCTGTTGTGATGATAAACATTGGAAATATTCAATGTTGGGTTAAATATTATTCCATCTTTATACCATGCAACCATGCAATATTAAACTCTCATAAATTATATAGAAAGCTGATAGACCTCCCATAGTAAAGGTGCATTCCCGTAGAGACAAGAATAGAAAGAAGAAAGAATGATTGAGTGTTAGTTGGTATTTTTCCATTTGTGTGGGCCCTTAGGAATGTGTTTGTTAGAGTGGGGCCAAGTATTTTATTATTTCTCTGAGCAATTACTTAAGTGTCTTGAGTGGGAGGGTATGAGTATCTTTTTGGACATATGATTTTGGTCTAGACTCTCATTAGAGTCTGGAGAGACTTGGGAGCTCTCAAATCCTTTCCCACAGTTGATAAATAAAATTTTGGCTAAAGCCTTAACAGTTTTGGTATCAGAGCCAACGTTCCTGGTATGGTTGGTAAAAATTGAGCGAGGATATGAAATTGTTAATACACGGGATGGGAGTGACGGGAAGTGCCTCAAAAGGATCCACATCTAGTGAAAGAACGATTACAGACAAGGGAAAGGGAATAATGAATGAGGAACAAGTTCAGGAAGAAAAAAGTGAACAAAAAACTAACCCGGTGGTGGATGAGGGAGTTGGAGTACCATGTGCACCAAATATTTGTGAGATACCCCTTTTTGACACGAAGCTACGAAAATTGGAGGTGCCGATATTTAAAGGGGAGGAAGAAGAGAACGTGGATGGATAGCTACATCATGTGGAGTGCTATTTTGTGGTGAATATCTGACGAAGAGAGATAAGTTGGATGCGGCGGTCCTGTGCTTGGAGGGGGAAGCTTTGGACTGGTATCAATGGAAGGAGGATAGAAAGAAAATCTGCAGCTGGACAGAATTCTGACAGCTTCTGTGGACGAGATTCAAAGCGTCCGACCAGGGAGATAAACACGCAAGGTTGATGAAATTACAGCAGGAGACCACCGTGAGGGATTACCGGCGGCGATTTGAACAATTTTCGGCCGGCCTTAAAGATATGAGTAATGCAGCCCTA
Organism: Cucumis sativus; assembly: GCF_000004075.3. Lineage (NCBI taxonomy): Eukaryota > Viridiplantae > Streptophyta > Magnoliopsida > Cucurbitales > Cucurbitaceae > Cucumis > Cucumis sativus. Next base: position 15,759,718 of record NC_026660.2, read on the forward strand.
GAAAGTAAGTTTGTGTGTGGGCTGAAGGAAGAGATCCAAAGTGAGATCTGAAAATTGAATCCAGTGGGCCTACAGGCTAAAATGTTAATGGCCCAAATAATTGAGAAGATGATCAAGTGGTTCAATTGAAGAGAATTCATGGGGCAAGTGGAAACCCTAATTTATCACTTAAAATGTCGAATAGTGGGCCAAGCGGGTCGGGAAGTCAAACTGGGTCAAAGGCCTCAAATCGGGTCGCTACATCACGAACGATTACGATTAACCCTAGCCAAAATTCATCGTATTCATCCACGACGATTACTTCATCGCAGGAATCGGGCGCGAAGAGTACGATGTCTCAACCATACCGCCGAATGACTGACAACGAAGTGCGGATTAAGAAGGAAAAATATTTGTGTTTTAGATGTGACGAGAAGTTCAGTCCGGGGCACCGCTGCAAAAGACGTGAATTGAACAACATTGTTGTTCAAGAAGGGGAAGACTTAAGTGACAGAACCGATCAAGTGGGGGAAGAAATCGAAACCAACGGGAAATAGTGAATCTGTCGATAAATTCATTGGTAGGTTTCAATTCGCCGAAAACCATAAAAATTAAAGGAGAAATAAGGGGACGTGAGGTTGTGGTGCTGGTCGATGGGGGAGCCACACACAATTTAATTGCAGAAGAGATAGTCAAAGAGCTAAAAATTTCAGTAGAAACCATGGATGCATATGGGGTTGTTCTGGGAACCGGAGGCGTAGTCCAAGCAACCGGTGTGTGTAAGGATGTAAACCTGACAATCGCCAATTTATCAATCACTCACGATTTTCTCCCTCTACCACTCGGGAGTGTCAACATTATATTAGGAGTTACTTGGTTGGAAATGTTAGGGAAAGTAATTTTTTATTACAAGTTGTCGGAGATGGAATTCTCACTGGGTGAATGGGTGGTAATTCTTCAAGGGGATAGAAGTTTAGTAATATCCCAAGTGTCACTTAAATCGATGATGAAAACCTTTGAGAAGGAAGATCAAGGTGTGTCAATCGAATTAAGTGCAGTTGAACAGTGGGGAGCAAGGGAACACATAGCAGACTACTTGAGTAAACTACAACCAAATTTCAAAAAGTTCTTCAGTCCTTTAGCGTTGTGTTTGAACCAAGCAATCAATTACCCCCACCTCACGATCATGATCATGCTATTGAATTAAAACTAGGGGCTCGTGCAGTGAACGTGCGCCCGTATCATTATCCCCAATTTCAGAAAGATGAGATAGAGAAACTAGTTAAGGAAATGCTGCTAGCCGGAATAATTCAGCCAAGCAAAAGTTCCTTTTCAAGCCTGTGCTCCTTGTTAAGAAAAAAGATGGTAGCCGGCGATTTTGTTGATTACCTAGCACTGAATCTTGCCACTATACCAGATAAGTATCTGATTCCTGTTGTTGATGAACTGTTAGACTTATTATTTGGGGCAACCATATTCTCCAAAATTGATTTAAAGTCAGGTTATCATCAAATTCGGGTGCGGGCGGCCGATGTTCACAAAACAGCGTTTCGAACCCACGAGGGGCACTATGAATTCCTTGTGATGCCGTTTGGGTTGAAGAACGCTCTGGCAACATTCCAATCAGTCATGAGTGATGTTCTTTCCCCATATTTACGCAAGTTTGTTTTGGTTTTCTTTGATGACATCTTAATTTACAGCAAGTCCTTGGACGAGCATTTGCACCAATTGGCAATGGTTTTGGAAACTCTAGTAGCTCATCAACTGGTAGCCAACTTTGAAAAATGCCAATTTGCGGTTGACAAAATTGAATACTTGGGCCATGTTATTTCTTCAGAGGGGGTGGCAGCGGATCCAACAAAAATAGAAGCGATGGTTAAATGGCCAGCACCCAAGAACGTGAAGGAGCTAGGTGGGTTTTTGGGGCTAACGGGGTATTATCGGAAATTTGTTGCAAACTACGGTTCTATTGCGCTGCCCTTGACACAACTGTTAAAAAAAGGTAACTTTAAGTGGAATGAGACGGCCGAGAACGCATTTCAGCAGTTAAAAGTCAGCAATGATGTCTGTCCCAGTGCTAGGTATTCCTGATTTTTCACAAAGTTTTATGCTGGAAACTGATGCTTCGTGATGTAAACTATAGCTAGTTAGTTAGTAAAAATCCCTAACTAATTAGAAATACAGCTGTAACTAACTTCCTAAAACAGTCTTGTAACTAACTAAATAAAACAACCTTGTAACTAACTTGTAACTAACCTTGAGATATCAATATATAACAGTCTCCTAGCCTGAAATATGGCAGAGAATTCTTTTGAAAAATCAATCCAACTTTGAATTACATCAAATTGGTATCAGAGCAGCCCCGATTCTTGGACGGAATGGCTGGCCGAAGAGTTAACAACCCTGCCACGGGGGAAAACCGTGTGCAAGAAGCGGCGGAGGAAATCACCGTCCTCTCTCCAAAGACATCAACAGTTCGCTTGCTGGCTGTTGAAGAATCTTTGGGAGATCTCCACAACAAATTTGATAGGTTGATGGAAAGTGTCGAACTGTTAAACCGAAGAGGAGAATTCCCACAGCCACCACCACGGAATGAAATTAACTTCCAAAACGACCAACGTTTTGGTGAAACAAGAGGCCGGCGAGCAAGGGGATACGTTAGAAACATGAACAATCCACGAGGACTTCAAAGAAGGAGACCCGGTTACGCTATACAGCAACAGCTTGACGAAGACTTTCAAGAAGATCAAGAAGCTTGGCAAGAAACCCAAGAAGATGATTCTTCAAGCGGGGATGAACAAGGAAACATGTGGAACTTCAATGATGAAGCACGAGCAGGAAGAAATAACCAAAGAATTGAGGCCAGAAGAGGAGAATACCACGATTATAAGATGAAGATTGACCTTCCCATGTATGATGGCAAACGAAACATAGAAGCATTCTTGGACTGGATAAAGAGTACTGAAAACTTCTTCAACTACATGGATACGCCTGAACGCAAGAAAGTCCACCTAGTAGCCTTAAAATTAAGGGCTGGTGCATCAGCTTGGTGGGATCAGTTAGAAATCAATAGACAAAGATGCGGGAAACAACCGGTTCGCTCATGGGAAAAGATGAAAAAATTATTGAAGGCAAGATTCTTACCACCAAACTACGAACAAACTTTATACAATCAGTACCAAAACTGCCGCCAAGGTGTCCGGACAGTAGCTGAGTACATTGAAGAATTCCACCGCCTGAGTGCAAGAACAAACCTAAGCGAAAATGAACAGCACCAGGTTGCAAGATTTGTGGGAGGCCTTCGATTCGACATCAAGGAAAAGGTCAGACTACAACCATTTCGTTTCCTGTCTGAAGCAATATCATTTGCAGAAACGGTAGAGGAGATGATTGCAATTCGATCCAAGAATCTAAATAGAAGATCAGCATGGGAAACAAATTCGACAAAAAGCAAAACAAACGACCAACCTTCAACCTCAACAAAAGCAAAAGGGAAAGAGATTGATAATCAAGAAGTAGCCGTTGAAAGAAAGAAAGAACAGACGTTCAAGCCTAGTGGTCAGAACAGCTACTCCCGCTCGTCATTAGGAAAATGCTTCCGATGTGGCCAAACTGGCCACCTGTCCAACAACTGTCCGCAAAGAAAAACCATTGCAATAGCCGAAGAAGGAGGACAGATAAGTGAAGACAGTATAGAAGCAGAGGAAGAAACTGAACTGATTGAAGCAGATGATGGGGAAAGGGTCTCTTGTGTTATCCAACGGTTACTAATTACGCCCAAGGAAGAAAAGAACCTGCAACGCCACTGTCTTTTCAAGACAAGATGCACCATAAACGGAAGAGTATGTGACGTAATCATAGACAGCGGCAGCAGTGAAAACTTCGTAGCAAAGAAATTAGTAACAGTCTTGAATCTAAAGGCTGAAGCACATCCAAACCCTTACAAGATAGGTTGGGTGAGAAAAGGAGGAGAAGCCACGGTCAGCGAAATCTGTACAGTCCCTCTCTCCATTGGAAACGCCTACAAAGACCAAATTGTTTGTGATGTCATTGAGATGGATGTATGCCATCTCCTACTAGGAAGACCTTGGCAGTATGATACTCAATCATTACACAAAGGGAGGGAAAATACATATGAGTTTCAATGGATGGGAAGAAAGGTAGTCTTACTCCCTATAACGAAAAAGATTAACGAAGGGTTAAGAGGTGAGAAACAGTTATTCATCACTGTTAGTGGGAAAAACATGCTTAAAGAAAGGGAACAAGACATCCTAGGACTGGTTGTTATTGAAAAAACCAAAGAAAAACAGGTTGAAGACATAGAACCCAAATTACAGCAGCTCCTTCATGAGTTCCCTCATATAAAGGAAGAACCGAAGGGACTCCCACCCCTTCGAGATATACAGCACCACATAGACTTGATTCCGGGAGCATCACTACCAAATTTGGCTCACTATAGGATGAGCCCCCAGGAGTACAAAATACTTCATGATCATATTGAGGAATTACTAAAGAAAGGGCACATCAAACCTAGCCTCAGCCCGTGTGCAGTACCAGCACTTCTCACGCCAAAGAAAGATGGAAGCTGGAGAATGTGCGTTGACAGCAGAGCCATCAACCGCATCACGGTAAAGTATAGATTTCCCATTCCAAGGATTAGTGACCTGCTAGATCAACTCGGAAAAGCCAGTATCTTTTCGAAAATTGACTTGAAAAGTGGCTATCATCAAATACGGGTAAGACCTGGCGACGAATGGAAGACAGCCTTCAAGACAAACGAAGGATTATTTGAATGGATGGTCATGCCATTCGGCCTTTCTAACGCACCCAGCACCTTCATGAGATTGATGAACCAGGTACTTCACCCATTTCTCAACAAATTCATAGTAGTTTACTTCGATGACATACTTGTTTACAGCACAAACAATGATGAGCATTTACTACACCTAAGGAAGCTGTTCCAAGTCTTAACAGAAGCGGAACTCTACATAAATACTAAGAAAAGCATGTTTATGAAAAAAGAAATTGCATTCCTCGGCTTTATAATCAAACAAGGAAGCATAAGCATGGAACCAAAGAAAATCGAAGCCATCCATACATGGCCGACTCCTGCCTCCATTAAAGAAATACAAGCCTTCCTCGGCCTGGCTTCGTTTTACAGGAAATTCATCAGAAATTTCAGCTCTTTAGCCGCACCACTAACTGACTGTCTAAAGAAAGGAAACTTCAAATGGACCCCGTTACAACAAGAAAGCTTTGAAGATATCAAAAAGAAGCTCACATCCAGCCCTATCCTTAGATTACCAGATTTCTCTTCACCTTTTGAAGTAGCAGTTGATGCATGCTGTACAGGGATTGGAGCTGTCCTAGTACAACAAGGACATCCTATCGAATACTTCAGTGAAAAACTCAGCACCTCAAGACAGACCTGGAGCACATACGAACAAGAGCTGTATGCCCTCGTCCGAGCACTAAAACAATGGGAACACTACCTGATCTCTAAAGAATTTGTACTCCTAACTGACCATTTCTCACTAAAATACCTTCAAGCTCAAAAGAATATCAGTAGGATGCACGCACGCTGGATATCCTTCCTCCAAAGGTTTGACTTCGTGATCAAACACCAATCAGGCAAAGAGAATAAGGTGGCCGATGCTCTAAGCAGAAAAGGCTCCCTACTCACAATACTGTCCTCGGAAATCATAGCATTCAAACATTTACCCGACTTATACGAAGGTGATACTGACTTCAAGGATATCTGGTACAAATGCTCCAACTTCTTAGACGCTGATGACTACCACATTGTTGAAGGATATCTATTTAAAGGAGAACAATTATGCATCCCGCACACCTCACTACGTGAAGCCTTAATAAAGGAAGCACATTCTGGAGGGCTAGCTGGACATTTCGGACAGAATAAGACATTGGAGATCACTTCCAAACGATACTACTGGCCGCAAATAAGAAAAGACTCCAATAATTTCGTAAAAAGATGCCCCATCTGCCAAAGAACCAAAGGCTCCAGCACGAATGCAGGATTATACTCGCCACTACCCATCCCGACCTCAATATGGGAAGATTTATCAATTGACTTCGTGATTGGATTACCAAAAACACAAAGACAATTTGACTCAATAATGGTTATAGTGGACAGATTCAGCAAAATGACACATTTCGTAGCATGCAAAAAGACAAATGATGCAATCTACATAGCCAACCTCTTCTTTAAAGAAGTAGTACGACTACATGGAGTACCTAAAAGCATAGTATCAGACAGAGATGTCAAGTTCCTGAGTCACTTTTGGCGAACACTGTGGAAGAAGTTTGACACAACACTGAAATTCAGCACCACAGCCCACCCACAGACAGATGGACAAACTGAAGTAACAAACAGGACCCTCGGTAATCTGCTACGCTGCCTTAGCGGGTCAAAACCAAAACAATGGGATCTAGCATTGGCTCAAGCTGAATTCGCCTTCAATAATATGAAGAACAGATCAACAGGAAAGTCCCCCTTCGAAGTAGTTTATACCAAACTACCACGATTAACCTTTGATCTCACTACACTCCCCACAACTGTGGATCTCAACAACGAAGCAGAATGCATGGCAGAAAATATCAAAAAACTACACAAGGAAGTCCATGATCATCTTATACAGACAACAGACTCCTACAAAAAGGCAGCACATAAAAAAAGAAGACAAGCCCACTTCAATAAAGGAGACCTAGTAATGGTACACCTGAAAAAGAGCAGATTTCCTACTGGCACCTACAACAAGCTGAAAGACAGACAAATTGGGCCATTCCCTATATTAGAGAAATACGGAGATAATGCCTTCAAGATCGATCTACCACAAGACATACACATACACCCAGTCTTCAATGTTGCTGACCTAAAGCCATACCATGCACCAGATCGTTTCAGGCTTGCTGACTGATGGACCCTGGGACGAGTCCATCCTTAGGGGGTGGAATGATGTAAACTATAGCTAGTTAGTTAGTAAAAATCCCTAACTAATTAGAAATACAGCTGTAACTAACTTCCTAAAACAGTCTTGTAACTAACTAAATAAAACAACCTTGTAACTAACTTGTAACTAACCTTGAGATATCAATATATAACAGTCTCCTAGCCTGAAATATGGCAGAGAATTCTTTTGAAAAATCAATCCAACTTTGAATTACATCACTTCGGGTGTGGGTATTGGGGCTGTCCTAATGCAAAATCAACGACCAGTGGCCTTTTTCAGTCAAGCTTTACCTATTACCCATAGGTTTAAGGCTGTTTATGAATGGGAGCTTATGGCAATAGTGCTGGCTGTTAAAAAATGGCGACCATATCTATTGGGTAAGCCTTTTGTGGTGCGTACAGATCAGAAAAGTTTGAAGTTTCTTCTTGAACAACGGGCTATCGGGGGAGAATATCAGAGATGGATCGCTAAACTATTGGGGTATGATTTTGTGATTGAGTACAAGAAAGGATTGGAAAACAAAGCGGCCGATGCCTTATAGAGATTACCACCGGTATTTGAATTGGGCCTCGTAAGTATTGTGGGCGGGCTAAACCCTTCGGTTTTCGTCGATCAAGTGGCTGGAAATGAATCTCTTAACAATATTCGATTATCCTTGATAAATGGACAGCCAGCTCCAGATGGATATTTGCTACAAGGAGGAGGATTCACCTAATATTACTTTATTATTAGCTGAGTTCCATAACAGCCCGATAGGGGGACATCATGGTGCATTGAAAACATATCAAAGGCTAGCAAGGGAGGTCTATTGGCACCTATGTTGCTGAATGTTCCGTGTGTCAGCAAGCCAAATACTTGTCTTTAACTCCGGCTGGTTTCCTTCAAGCATTACCCATTCCGGACCGTGTGTGGGAAGATATTAGTATGGATTTTATTGAGGGCCTCCACAAATCCGAGCGTTATGATGTTATATTGGTAGTTGCGGATCGTCTTTCCAAGTATGCACATTTCATTCCCTTGAAACATCCATTTGGTGCAAAAGTGGTTGCTGCTGTTTTTATGCGAGAGATTATTCGTTTGCATGGATGCTCCCGAAGTATAGTGTCGGATCGTGATCGTATTTTCACAAGTCTATTCTGGGAAGAGTTGTGGAGGTTGTTGGAAACTCAGTTGAGACGAAGCACCACTTACCACCCCCAAACGGATGGTCAAACAGAAGTTGTCAATCGAGGGGTGGAGACGTATCTACGGTGTTTTGCTATGAACACACCTAAACAGTGGGGTAAATGGCTAGCTTGGGTTGAATTGAGCTATAATACAACAGTCCGTACAGCCATATTGATGACCCCCTTCGAGGCCCTCTATGGGCGACCACCCCCCTCTATATTACCGTATGTGAAGGGCTCGAGTCGGGTGAATGAAGTAGACCATTTGATGAAAGAAAGAGATGAAATTTTGGGTGTTTTGAAGGCCAATTTACTGAAAGCACAGCAGCGAATGGTCAAATATGCTAATGCTAAAAGACAGGAGGTTCTGTTTAAGGTTCATGATTGGGTTTATGTGAAGTTACGCCCTTACCAACAATCCTCTCTCAGCCGTTTTAAGCACCCCAAATTGGCCCCAAGATTCATTGGTCCATTTATGATCGTGGCACGAATTGGTTTCGTTGCATAACGTTTGGCCTTTCCCAAGGAATCGCTTATACACCCATCTTTCATGTTTCTGTTCTTCGCAAGGTCGTGAGTTCAAACAGGCCATTATTCCCAATTCCAAAAGATTTGGCTGCTGATTTGTCTATGCAAGTGTCTCCAGTAGAAGTATTGGGAGTTCGCAAAACAATAGAAAAGGAGGACAACTTAGAAGTTTTGATCCGTTGGAGTGAGGGGACACTTGAAAGTGCAACATGGGAACAAGCTGCTCTTATTCAAGAACAGTTTCCTGAATTCCACCTTGAGGACAAGGTGGCTCTTTGGGGGGCGGATAATGATAGACCTCCCATAGTAAACGTGTATTCCCGTAGAGACAAGAATAGGAAGAAGAAAGAATGATTGAGAGTTAGTTGGTATTTTTCTATTTGTGTGGGCCCTTAGGAATGTGTTTGTTAGAGTGGGGCCAAGTATTTTGTTATTTCTCTGAGCAATTACTTAAGTGTCTTGAGTGGGAGGGTATGGGTATCTTTTTGGACATATGGGTCAACTGTCAAGCACAAGATGCTGCCTACTTTCAGATGAGCAACATCATTCCGATCTTAACAGTCAGAAGAGCAAATCAAATCAATCCTAGCATATTCACAAATCACAACTAAAAAGTACAAACATTACAAAATAAAACATGCAGCGATATCAACAAGCATTCTGATAAATAATTAGCCAATTAATTGACATTACAAAATAAATAAAGAAAAACAAGCATTCTGATATTTTTCTATTTGTGCGGGCAGCCGATGTTTACAAAACAGCGTTTCGAACCCACGAGGGGCCCTATGAATTCCTTGTGATGCTGTTTGGGTTGAAACGCTCCGGCAACATTCCAATCAATCATGAGTGATGTTCTTCGCCCATATTTACGCAAGTTTGTTTTGGTTTTCTTTGATGACATCTTAATTTACAGCAAGTCCTTGGACGAGCATTTGCACCAATTGGCAATGGTTTTGGAAACTCTAGTAGCTCATCAACTGGTAGCCAACTTTAAAAAATGCCAATTTGCGGTTGACAAAATTGAATACTTGGGCCATGTTATTTCTTCAGAGGGGGTGGCAGCGGATCCAACAAAAATAGAAGCGATGGTTAAATGGCCAGCACCCAAGAACGTGAAGGAGCTAGGTGGGTTTTTTGGGGCTAACGGGGTATTATCGGAAATTCGTTGCAAACTACGGTTCTATTGTGCTGCCCCTCTTGACACAACTGTTAAAAAAGGTAACTTTAAGTGGAATGAGACGACTGAGAACGCATTTCAGCAGTTAAAAGTCAGCAATGATGTCTGTCCCAGTGCTAGGTATTCCTGATTTTTCACAAAGTTTTGTGCTGGAAACTGATGCTTTGGGTGTGGGTATTGGGGCTGTCCTAATGCAAAATCAACGACCAGTGGCCTTTTTCAGTCAAGCTTTACCTATTACCCATAGGTTTAAGGCTGTTTATGAACGGGAGATTATGGCAATAGTGCTGGCTGTTCAAAAATGGCGACCATATCTATTGGGTAAGCCTTTTGTGGTGCGTACAGATCAGAAAAGTTTGAAGTTTCTTCTTGAACAACGGGCTATCGGGGGAGAATATCAGAGATGGATCGTTAAACTATTGGGGTATGATTTTGTGATTGAGTACAAGAAAGGATTGGAAAACAAAGCGGCCGATGCCTTATAGAGATTACCACCGGTATTTGAATTGGGCCTCGTAAGTATTGTGGGCGGGCTAAACCCTTCAGTTTTCATCGATCAAGTGGCTGGAAATGAATCTCTTAACAATATTCGACTATCCTTGATAAATGGACAACAAGCTCCAGAGGGATATTCGCTACAAGGAGGAGGATTCACCTGATATTACTTTATTATTAGCTGAATTCCATAACAGCCAGATAGGGGGACATCATGGTGCATTGAAAACATATCAAAGGCTAGCAAGGGAGGTATATTGGCGAGGTATGACAGCCCATATCCGCACCTATGTTGCTGAATGTTCCGTGTGTCAACAAGCCAAATACTTGTCTTTAACTCCGGCTGGTTTCCTTCAAGCATTACCCATTCCGGACTGTGTGTGGGAAGATATTAGTATGGATTTTATTGAGGGCCTCCCCAAATCCGAGGGTTATGATGTTATATTGGTAGTTGCGGATCTTCTTTCCAAGTATGCACATTTCATCCCCTTGAAACATCCATTTGGTGCAAAAGTGGTTGCTGCTGTTTTTATGCGAGAGATTATTCGTTTGCATGGATGCCCCTGAAGTATAGTGTCGGATCGTGATCGTATTTTCACAAGTCTATTATGGGAAGAGTTGTGGAGGTTGTTGGAAACTCAGTTGAGACGAAGCACCACTTACCACCCCCAAACAGATGGTCAAACGGAAGTTGTCAATCGAGGGGTGGAGACGTATCTAGGGTGTTTTTCTATGAACACACCTAAACAATGGGTTAAATGGCTAGCTTGGGCTGAATTGAGCAATAATACAACAGTCCGTACAGCCACATTGATGACCCCCTTCGAGGCCCTCTATGGGCGACCACCCCCCTCTATATTACCATATGTGAAGGGCTCGAGCCAGGTGAATGATGAAGTAGACCATTTGATGAAAGAAAGAGATGAAATTTTGGGCGTTTTGAAGGCCAATTTACTGAAAGCACAGCAGCGAATGGTCAAATATGCTAATGCTAAAAGACGGGAGGTGCAGTTTGAGGTTCATGATTGGGTTTATGTGAAGTTACGCCCTTACCGACAGTCCTCTCTCAGCCGTTTTAAGCACTCCAAATTGGCCCCAAGATTCATTGGTTCATTTATGATCGTGGCACGAATTCGTTTCGTTGCATACCGTTTGGCCCTTCCCAAGGAATCGCTTATACACCCGGTCTTTCATGTTTCTGTTCTTCGCAAGGTCGTGGGTTCAAACAGGCCATTATTCCCAATTTCAAAAGATTTGGCTGCTGATTTGTCTATGCAAGTGTCTCCGGTAGAAGTATTGGGAGTTTGCCAAAACAATAGAAAAGGAGGACAACTTAGAAGTTTTGATCCGTTGGAGTGAGGGGACACTTGAAAGTGCAACGTGGGAACAAGCTGCTCTTATTCAAGAAACAGTTTCCTGAATTCCACCTTGAGGACAAGGTGGCTATTTGGGGGGCGGGTAATGATAGACCTCCCATAGTAAAGGTGTATTCCCGTAGAGACAAGAATAGGAAGAAGAAAGAATGATTGAGAGTTAGTTGATATTTTTCTATTTGTGTGGGCCCTTAGGAATGTGTTTGTTAGAGTGGGGCCAAGTATTTTGTTATTTCTCTAAGTAATTACTTAAGTTTCTTGAGTGGGAGGGTATGGGTATCTTTTTGGACATATGATTTTGGTATAGACTCTCATTAGAGAAGTGTGTAGAGATTGGGGAGCTCTCAAATCCTCCCCCACAGTTGATAAATAAAATTTTGGCTAAAGCCTTGACAAAAGCTAATGTAGAACATCCCCTTCTTTATGTTTCTTGAGTTTTATCCTAGAGGAGGTGTTTGAATTACCATTTTTATAGTTTAGGATTAGTTATTTGAATTAACAATTTTGTATCTTGAGTTAGTTATAAGTAAACTAACTCAACCCCAAGTTAGTTTAACAACTCTTGTAATCTCCAGCCTATAAAAAGGCTTCTCATTTTCATTAATAAATCATAAAAAAAAAGGCATTATACATAAAGATTTCCTAGCTTTGCAATTACAGCACCAAAAGCAATGTACAGTTCAGATGAGACTTTATTCCAGTATAGAGTAGCTCTGTAATTGCAGATCAAGAAAGTGAATGTAGCATGGAAATCCCAAATTCAATGTTTGGAAGTTAGCAATTGACAATCTCATTAGTAGGAAGACAGCAGATTATTAGCAAATTCAATGTGATTGAGATCTTTTAGCATGACTACTTGAGAACTTTTAGCACAACCGCGGCAGCAACTTCAATAACAGAAAAACATGCATAATGTAGGAAGACAGCAGATTTCAAATTATGACATTGTATTTATGAACGTCAGGCGATACATTAATGTTCCAAAATTCAACCAAAGTATGGGGTGAAAGATATATAAGAATCTTCCATGATAAGGCCAAGACCAGGATATCCTTATCCAAAAAAAGAAAAAACTAATCAACCAAAGTAAATTCCATGTATGATTGGGAATTATGGCCATACCTTTGCCAAAAGAACTTCGAGGAAATGGAAAAGCTGGAGATGTTGCTCATGTATCATTCCCGAACCAGGATTGGGGTAGAGCAAATGGTCAGCGATTTGCTGGATTACCAAGCAGAAAATAACTTATATTAGAAAAAATGAACAATACATACCCACATATTACTGAAATTTTATGAAATAGATTTCAAGCAACCAATTTTTATATTGAAATGTGATCTCACAACTATTTTTATTTTGAAAAGCGATTTCAAACAACTATGGCTGTTTCATCACGCTTCATGTTATCCAATAATACTACAGGATTAACAAAGCCATGCCATGCTAATAATAAGGAATGTCGTGATAACCTTAAATAAACCATACTGCACGTCAAAGGCTGCCCGTGTAATGTTCTCCATGACATCTTTAAAAATACCACCACCATCAATTCCTGCCTCCTCAACTCCAAAATTCATTAACAAAAGACACACGTATCTGCATGCAGAAAAGTGAAGCAATTGACCCAACACAAACAAGAAAAAACTAATAAACAATTACAAGTAACTCTGCAACTATAGGATGCAGAAGAGGGAAGGGGTCGTTTTCACGAGGGCAAAGAAAAAGATAGAAAAAAGTAAGATAACAATTTCATTTTTCATAAATCATGGAAGTCTGAAATTACCGATCCTCGAAGATCAACTTCAGACAATGCACTCATCTGACTGAAAGCATCTTCCAATATATGATTTCGTCGAATTCTAAACCGGTTTTCTGGCAAAAACAGCAAGAGATCCATTCCTTTGCCTAGCTGCTGCTAGTTGTGTCTGTGAAATGAGTTATAGAGAAAGTAACCATAAATAAAAAATATCTTACATATTTCTATAACTAACAGTCATCCAAGAAATTCAATATTGTGGATAAGGAAACCAAAAAAAATAACTTGCTTACAGTGAAAATCTTAACCCTGCTAGTAAACGGTACTAAAAAGGGAACTCGCTTGTGTATATCATTTGCTCTGGTATTTTCCATCACTGCCTACAAAGAAACAAGGCCAAGTAAATAATTAGAATTACGATCAGATAGTGGTTTCTCTCATGGAAATTCCATTGCAAAATGGAAGGTTCACTTGGTCTAGAGATGGTAATTCTCCTTGAAGATCATTATTAGACAGATTCTTCATAAATCAGATGTGGGATATTTGTTTTGAAAATTCTCGGGTTTCTCGAAAAGCACGCATCTTCTCGGATCACTTTCCTTTATTCTTGGAGGCTGGTTCTTTTCTTTGGGGTCCCTCTCCTTTTCGGTTTTGTAACAGCTGGTTGGTGTCCAGTGATTCTAATCAGATTATTGTTGAAACAGTGAGCAACTCTAACTTCCAGGGATGGGCTGGTTTCATTCTTCATGAGGCAGTTGAGATCAGTTAAATTGGCAGTAAAAAGCTTGGAATATTGCTGCGCAAGCTAAGGTAAAAAAAAAACAGAGAAATCCTTGATGTCAAAATTAGAAAAATATGATTCTGTGGCTGAGTTTGATTGGATTAAATCAAGAAGAGTTGAATTCTAGAGCTGCTTTGCAAGCGGAATTACTTAGTATTTATCAAAACGAAGAGCGTAATTTTATTCAGAAGAGTAAACTCAATTGGCTTTCTTTGGGTGATGAGAATACGGGCTTCTTCCACCGGTTTCTAAATGCGAAAAAAAGAAGGAACCTCATAACTGAATTAAAAAATGATTGATGGGGTTGTCTCGACTTCATTCCGCGACATTGAAAGGGCTTGTGCTGGAATTTTTTTGAGTCACTTTATACCAGAATTCCGGGGGACAGATTCATCCCTATTAACAGTAATTGGTCTTGTGTTTCCTCAATTCAGAATGAGCGCTCTTGTTACCCAATTTTCAGTGGAGGAGATCTTTAAGGCATTAAAGGCACTTTGGCAACAATAAAGCTCCGGGCCCGGATGGCTTCACAGTGAAGTTCCTAATCACCCAATGGTCTATTTTCAAGGATATCTTCAAATCACTAATGTCTGATTTCCACAGAAATAGAAGATTAAATGCTTGCATCCAAGAAAACTTTATTTGTTTAGTGCAGAAAAAAGAGAATGTGACTCTAGTCAAGGATTTCCGTCCAATCAGCCTTACTACGTTAGCATACAAGGTCGTTGCAAAGGTTTTATCTGAACGTCTAAAACAAGTTATGGATGCAATTATAAGCCCCACTCAAAGCGCCTTTATTGAAGGTAGGCAAATTCTTGACCCAATATTAATTGCTAACGAGGCCGTGGAAGATTATAGGGCAAAATGGAAAAAAGGATGGATTTTAAAACTTGACTTGGAAAAAGCCTTCGATAGGGTGAATTGGAACTTTTTAGAAAAAAATTTATCTTTGAAAAAGTTTAGTTCAAAATGGACATCATGGATAATGGGCTGCCTAAAAATTCCAAAGTATTCAATCTTCATCAATGGTAAGCCTAGAGGCCGGATAACAGCATCTAGAGGTATCCGCCAAGGGGACCCCCTCTCCCCCTTTTTATTCCTCCTAGTAAGTGAGGTTTTAGGAGAAATCATAAACAAGCTTCATATTAACAGCCAGTTTGAAGGTTTCCTTGTTGGCAAAGACTTGATCCACCTCCCTTTGCTTCAATTTGTCGATGATACTCTTCTCTTTTGTAAGTATGATGTGAAGATGCTCCTTAAACTTTAAAACGTCATTAGTTTATTCGAATGGTGTTTGGGGCAGAAAGTAAACTGGGAAAAATCAGCCCTTAGCGGCGTTAATGTGGGAGAGGAAGATTTGTTTCAAACAACAAATCTGATAGGGTGCAAGGTAGAAAAGCTTCCGATTATATATTTAGGTCTCCTTTTGGGAGGCTACCCTCGACAAAAGTCTTTTTGGCAACCAGTCATTGATCGAATTCACAAGAAACTTGAAAGGTGGAAAAGATATAACATCTCTAGAGGCGGAAGACAAACCTTATGCAACTCAGTTCTGGTTAGCCTTCCTACATACTACCTACTTTATTTTCTATACCTGAAAATGTGGCTGCCTCTTTGTTAAAGTGAGTTTTTGGATTGAAGGAAAAGGTCTGCAATACTCCTTGAAAGACAGGGGAAGCAGAAGATTGGTGTTCTATATTCTGGTTTGCTTATTAGTATTTTGTTGTTTGGAATTTTGGATTAGGAGGTTTTCTTTGTTTGATGTTTGTGAATTATATGTAACGTGACTCATTTTCTGAGGTTCACGGTTTGCTTATGTTGTAAGTTGTGTTTGAATTGTCAATATAATAGAAACACTACATCAGTGTTCTATCATGATGTCATCCTTGGAATGCAATGGCTGCACACGTTGGGGTAACTGAAGTGGATTGGCGGAAACTCACTTTAATTTTCATACAAAATGAAAAGAATGTTGTTATAAGGGGTGACCCGAGTTTGACAAAGACTAGAGTGAGTCTGTAACACATGATGGAGAAATGGACACCATCTGATTACGGTTTCTTGACAAAATGTCGAGCTATGGAGGGAGGAATGACATTTACCGAACTATATGGAATTGATGATGTTCCTACATTTCAAGAGTTACTACCAGCAGACAATTTTGGCTATCCTAAAAATCCAGCAACAAAGAAGTGGGAAGTGCTTGTTAGTTGGAAAGGAATACCACCTCATGAGGCTACATGGGAGAATTGTGATGATTTTACACAAAAGCTTCCTCATTTCCCACCTTGAGAACAAGGTGTCTTTGGAGAGGGAGAGTAATGATAGACCACCAATTGCAATACGATATAGCAGAAGAAAGACAAGTGGAATTGCACGTGCACAGGTGATGGAATTGGAGGAAGTGGAAACCACCTTAGTGGGGACAACAGTTAGTTACAGGGGGGAGGTTAAAAGGGAGAGATGGAAGGAAAGATGGGGGTTGGTTAATCAGTTTCTGGAAGTGGAGGGGCTGTATTTTCTGGAGAGCAGAATTACAGAAGTTGTTCAGTTTAATCTTAGAAAGTGTTTTCCATTATCGTAAACTACTTTTGATGTTTGAATGTTTTATTTTGTACTTGGTTATTGTCTGTAATAGTACTTATTTGTTCTGTGTTTTCAAGACTGGTTTGAGTATTGTATTCTGTAATAGTTTGGTTGCTTAATGAACAAATAAGAACCATTACTTGGTGTTCTATCAGCTTCTCAATCAAGCATTAACATCTCAATAAGGTATTATACATGCAATCAAACAATCACAACATACATACCATTTACTCGAAACGACCTAAAACATGCTCAAAACGTGTCTAAGTTTCACTTGAACTTTCAAAACGACCTAAAACAGCTTACGTGTAGGTTCGTAACTCATAACCTACGAAAAAAGTTCAAATATTGTGAAAAAAGCACTACAAGACCCAAAATGGCAACCGAGTGTGTAAGTGCAACAAACTTAATTCAAACCAACCTAAAATGTGCTCAAAACGTGTCTAGGTATTACTTGAGTTTTCAAAACGACCTAGCAAATCCTAAGTGTAAGTTCGTAACTCATAATCTACCAAAAAGGTTGAAAAAAGCATTTCAAGACCAAAAATGACAACCAAGTGCAACAAACTCAATCTAACCTAAAATGTATTCAAAACGTGTGTAAGTATCACTTGAATTTTCAAAACGACCAAGCAATGCTTAAGTGTAAGTTTGTAACTCACAACCTACCAAAATTTCAAAAAGTATGAAAAAAGTACTTCAAGACCCAACATGTCAATCAAATGTGTGTAAAACTTAGTTTCAAACCAACCTAAAACGAGTTCAAAACGTGTCTAAGTTTCACTTGAACTTTCAAAACGACCTAACAAATATTCAATACAAGTTCATAAGTCATAACCTAGCAAAAAGTTCAAAATTTTTGAAAAAGACACTCCAAAACCCAAAATGTCAAGTGTGTAAGTGCAACGAACTTAGTTCTATACAAACCTAACAAGTATTGAAAACACGTATAAGTTTTCAAACACCCTAACAACGCTTAAGTGTAAGTTTATAACTCATAACTTACCAAAAATTTCAAAAAGTGTGAAAAAAAATCTTTCAAGACTCAAAATGGCAACCATGGCTGTATGTAAAACTAACTTAGTTTGTAACAACCTAAAAGGTGTTCAAAAAATGTTTAAGTATCACTCGAACTTTAAAAACGACCTAATAATGCTTTAGTGTTACTTCATAACTCATAACCTACCAAAAAGTTCAAAAAATGTAGAAAAAGCACTCCAAAATCCAAAATGGCAACCAAGTGTGTAAGTGCAACAAACTTAGTCTCAACTTTAAAATTAGTGCGAGTTGGGAAATGTATTAACTCAAGCATGATGTAAAAACTTGAAACGACTTAAATATTTATTCACCATCACATAAAAACAGTAATTAAATATAGATAACATGTGTAAATAAAGGGAGAATCACCTTTCTAGCAGTAGCTTTAGAGTAAGACCAAACACCATCCTCCTACTTGTAAATCTGCTCGATTGTCTACTTTGTTCTACACTCGTCATTTCACCATCTCAGGCCATCCATTGAATTGGCCACCCAGCCTTGGCATACAAGAGTATGTCTCAGCCTGTTAACAAATACCACTAAAACTAAGCAAGACGAAGAAAAAAGTTTTCAAAAAATTACCTAACTTTTAGGTCTTCATGTGACCTTTAAGTACTTCTGTTTTCTCCTTCAACTCTTTGACAGATTGCTGAAATTATGTGTTTCTGCAATGTTTACCAGAACATGAAAGATTCATTACGAAAATAAATACCATGAATACAAACCATGAAGAAATAGTAAAACAGTCAATACAAGAAGAAAAAAGTTCACTTGAAAACGACCTAAAACAGTATCACTTGAACAAAATGTGTCTAAGTATCACTTGAACTTTCAAAACGACCTAAAACAGCTTACGTGTAGGTTCGTAACTCATAACCTACGAAAAAAGTTCCAATAGTGTGAAAAAAGCACTACAAGACCCAAAATGGCTACCAAGTGTGTAAGTGTAACAAACTTAGTTCAAACCAACCTAAAACGTGCTCAAAACGTGTCTAGGTATTACTTGAGTTTTCAAAACGACCTAGCAAATCCTAAATGTAGGTTCGTAACTCATATAATCTACCAAAAAGGTTGAAAAAAGCATTTCAAGACCAAAAATGACAACCAAGTGCAACAAACTCAATCTAACCTAAAATGTATTCAAAACATGTTGAGCCAACAAAGATACACACCAGCAAACTTTTGAACATAGGACCCTCCTAAACTACTCACTTTTGAACATAGGACTTCCTCAACTATCTACTCACTTCTGAACATACAACCTTGATAGAACACTTATGTACTGTTTCTATTATATTGATATTTGAGACTTAAAGTTGCAATAGAAAGAAAATTACAGAGAAATTACAAACAACAAGCAAAGAAACCCTCCTAATCCAAAACAGAAATAAACACAATTCAAAATACTACAATTAAAACCAGAACAATTCTGGCAGGCCCTTCCTTTTACTAAAAACTGCCTGCCCTTTCCCATCTCCCTCTCATCCATTTAACTTCCTGTTTTAGATAACTGTCATCCTTTTGAATAAGTAACTGTGTTGATTACTAACGTGCCTTACTTTCCTTTCTTCTATTATAAGTAAAATAACAATGGTGGTCTAACAGACCTCCTAAACTATCCACTCTAGAGCATGTTAAATCACCAATTCATCCAAAAACTAATGACGTAAATGTAATATTATATCTTCAACGTAAATGTAAATGTAAACTAATGACACTACAAGTGATTTTGAAACTAAGACATTGAAGCAGTCTGTTAGGAAGGGTGATGGAACCAGCAAGAGTGGGGGGAGTTCTTTAAAACAATCAGAGGTCAAGAGAAAGAAGGGATCAGCTAAATCTATTTCTGGAAAAAACGTGAAAAGATTGTCAGGTGATGATGATAAAAAGGAAACCACACCTGTGCTGAAACCAGCCTCCAAAAATTGGAAGTAAATCAAAGGATCAAGGCACTCTTGAAATTGGAAGTAAACGTGGTAGCACAGGTCCAAAAATCGCTGGCAAGTCGAAGAATGATGATGCCGAATCCAACAAGACTAGCAAATCTAAGGACGATGAGACATCCACACCTGCCGCTGTTGCAAAGTCCAACAAGCAAGATGTATCGAAGACGGGGAAGTCCAAACAAGAAACCCCAAAAACTCCCGTTTCAAAAGGCAAGTCTACCAAAACAGGCGATAAGTCTAATAATACCAATCTCTCCACCAAGGTTAAGTTCACATCTTCAAAAGCAAAAGAAAAAGAAAGTGGAGATGTGAAGCATTCATCAACTTCTGGGAAAACAATGGAGAACTCAAAGGGAAAGTCACTAAATTCATCCAATGATCAGGGCAGTGAATCCAAGTCAGGAAAGAAAAGAAGAAGAGAGTCAAAAGGTTGATAACCACGTCTATTCCAAAAAGGTTGGAGTTGTCTATTCTTGGCTCAGTTTGCACCACATATTTGCAAATTCTACTATGAGTAGTTCTTGGCAAACTTGATCTCTGGATCTGATGATGTCTCTCATTGGCACATTTTCGAGATTGTCGTATATTCTTAGTTAGGTAGGTTAGCAGCAATTATAGGAGTATGGCAGTTCTCTTTGTAGTTGTTTGGCGCTATTCATGTCATCTGTGGGAGGTAAATGACCAATAAAAAATAATACGCAATAAAAAAGAATCAGAAAGAAAACAATATGCATTTTTGTTTTCAAATTCTTGGTGAAATCACAATTCAGAAATGAAATTTGGTTCATTCTCCACGATAATATGGTGACCTAAATAACATAAGTTTCAGAGTCATGGGAGATTAAAAGCCTTGCTAATTGCTCAAACTCTGAATGCAAAGGCTTTTCCCATGTGAAGGAACCCAGAGAACCAGCCAAAGCAGCATGCTTCTTCCCAATGCAAGAACATTCAGTGTATCTTCTGATTATGTACTGAATGCAGTAGGAAAAATGATATGAAGTTGTAATTCAAGCTAAGGTTTTGTTGCATAAACCAAAAACTTAAATGGATAAAACACAAAATGCATCCTATTCCCACCTTATGCCTACTACATCGCTAACAATACACTTACTGCAGCACCAAGATACAGCTTGTAGCCAAATTTCAGAAGGAAAAAATATATTCAGATTTCTGCATATCGAGAATTCGGTGAAACGCACCTGAGTTTATTTACTCAACTAATCCACAACAATTTGTGATATGAACACTCTTGGCAGAGGTCCATTGACCCCATCACCATCGGCAGCAGCATTAGAAATGAGCTGTTTCCACCAACATATTACTACATTGAACCAAGCAAGGAAGGACCAAAAACAGTGTAAATGGGACGTATGGTTACTCCATTTTCCCTGTTGTTGGGTCCAAAACTACCCATCGCTCATTCCATTTCCTCAACTGCAAACATTGTAATAGAGAAAATCAGATTTGCTACAATGAAGGCTCATTGCCATAAAAAATGCTGTCTAAGAACAGAAACGCAGAAAATAGAAGGCTGATCAAACGTGACCACAATTCTGCATATGCGCACTACAAAACAGTCTGAGAATACTATCACATCGACGGCCATATTCATAAACACAAATATGCCGACAGTTAGATCACGAACATGGGCATTTCTCACATTTCTAATCTCCTTGAAATCACAAATCCCGACGTCCTAATCTTAATAAGTACTTCTAGGTGATTTAATTAAGTCTTCAAATATCACTAAAACAGTCGGAACGATTTAAATGGAAGACCTAAAGGCAGCGCAATTAAGCAGTAACCATCAATTCAAAACAAAAGGAAAGACAGAAAGAGTTGCAATGCGTTAGTTTACTGTTTCAGATCGCTTTAGAAGGGGACCCTGCAACAAATTCCGACCAGACCCAGAGGCCAGCTGCCGCTTGATCTTCTCCAAACTGTCCCCGGCATCTTCCGCTCTCTCCACCAACAACAATCATAAATTAAAAACATGTCGAGCCAACAAAGATACACACCAGCAAACTTTTGAACATAGGACCCTCCTAAACCTTAAACAGATTTTGCAGTGGGCTTCCGACTCAAATAAACAGCCTCCATGCTCCCCAAAACGTTCCTAAGAAAGGATTCATCTCCCTACCAACCAACATGCATCACATCCCATAACTTTCATTTCTTCATAAAAAATGTAACTAACTCAAGGTAAAAAAAAAAAAAAAACAGAACAAGAACACTAACCAACTTCTAAGGAATCAGCTCCCTGCCAACATGCACCACATCCCATAACTTTAATTTCTTCAAATACAAAGGATTTAACTCAAAGTAAAAAAAAAAAAACAGAACACGAACTCTAACCAACAAAAATAGAAAAACCAACCTTAACCCTTGATCCTTGCAGTCCATCGAGAGGTTCAGCACTGGACATGATCGAGAACATTCGGTTCCCAGCCACAGGTTTGGCCATCGACGAAGATTTTCAGAGGGAAATGAAATTTTTGGAAATGGGTAGTGAACAAAAGTAAGGCTGAAATGATTTTGTTTGGAGAGTGGGCAAAATTCTGGCGAGTGAGGAGAAAAGGGAATACATGGGGTTCGGTTTACAGGGATTTTTCTTAATGATTGTTGGAAGAACAAAGAGATTGTGAGGAGATTTAAGGGTAACGACACAAATGCAGAATGTTAAATCCAAAAAGGCGAAATGGCCAATTGAATATTTAAGGAAGTTTGATCTGCCTGCTAGCTGTTTTCTTGCTTCTTTATGGAAATGTTGCAGAAAGAGTAGAACGATGACATAGTGCATAATGTGTTTCTCTTTACAAAGTAACCAATGACTTACAAGAAAGACACCACACAACAAATGACCATTGGAAAACAATATACATATGAAAAGCTAAAAAAATTTGCAGAAATTGAAAATGAAATTTAAAGTAGAAAAGAAATGAAAGAAAAATACCCTAAAAGTTGCAAGTGCAATATGATCATAACCAATTAGTATCACCATCAAAAGATCGAACAAGCTCCAAAGTGGATTTTACAGTGTGATTCTGACTCACATAAGCAGTCTCCAGGACTGCAAAACCATTTCTAAGAAAGGATCATCACAACCCATAACTTTAAATTCTTCAAAAACAATGCAATGAAATCAAATCAGAAAAAAACAGAACAACAATAACTAAAAAATAAACCTTAACCCTTGATCCTTGCAGTCCATTGGAAGGTTCGGCACTCGACAAGATCGAGAACAATCGATTCCTAGCAGCAGGTTTCGACATCGACAAAGAATTTCCGAGGGAAATGAAAATTTTGGAAATGAGTAGTGAAGAAAAATAAGGTTGAAACGATTTTGTTTGGGGAGTGGGAAAAATTATGGCCGATGGGGAGAAAAGGGAAGACATGGGGTTCGGTTTACAGGGATTTAACAAAGACATTGTGAGGAGATTTAAGGGCAACGACAAGAATGGCAGAATGTTAAAACCCAAAAGACTAAATGGCCAATTGAATGTTTAAGCAGATTGATCTGCCTATTAGTTGTTTTCTTGCTTCTTTACGGAAATGGGGTAGAAAGAGTAGAACGATAACATAGTTCACTTTGTTCTTCTCTTTATAAAGTAGCCAAAGACTTAAAAGAAAGACATTGCACAACAAGTGACCATTAAAAAATAATATACATACGAAAGAATAAAAAATAAGCAGAAATTGGAAGTAGAAAAGAACCAAAGAAAAATACCCAAAACTTCAAAATGCAATATGATCATAACAGATTGGTATCATCACGAACAGATCGAACAAACTCCAAAACAGATTTTGCATTGGGCGTCCAACTAAAATAAACAGCATCCATGCTCGCCAAAACGTTCCTAAGAAGTGACACCATTTCACAACAAGTAGCCAATGACTTAAAAGAAAGATATTGCACAACAAGTGACCATTAGAAAATAATAAACAGAAGAAAGAATAAAAAGATAAGCAGAAATTGGAAGAAGAAAAGAAATGGAAGAAAAATACCCCAAAACTTCAAAATGCAGTATGATCATAACAAATTTGTATCATCATGGACAGATCGAACAAACTCCAAAACAGATTTTGCAGCGGGCTTCCGACTCAGATAAACAGCCTCCATGCTCCCCAAAACGTTCCCAAGAAAGGATTAAGCTCCCTACAAAAAACAATGTAACTAACTCAAGGTAAAAAAAAAAAACAGAACAAGAACACTAACCAACTTTTAAGGAATCAGCTCCCTGCCAACATGCATCACATCCCATAACTTTAATTTCTTCAAATACAAAGGATTTAACTCAAAGTAAAAAAAAAAACAGAACACGAACTCTAACCAACAAAAATAGAAAAACCAACCTTAACCCTTGATCCTTGCAGTCCATCGGGAGGTTCGGCACTGGACATGATCGAGAACGTTCGGTTCCCAGCCACAGGTTTGGCCATCGACAAAGATTTTCAGAGGGAAATGAAATTTTTGGAAATGGGTAGTGAACAAAAATAAGGCTGAATGATTTTGTTTGGAGAGTGGGCAAAATTCTGGCGAGTGAGGAGAAAAGGGAATACATGGGGTTCGGTTTACAGGGATTTTTCTTAATGATTGTTGGAAGAACAAAGAGATGTGACGAGGTAAATGTAATATTATATCTTCTAACCATTGTCAACTTAAATATGTTTTTTACTATAACCAGTGGGTTTGCTGAAATTGAATGATCAATCCATAAAATAAAAATTAAGTTGGAAGTAGAAGAAATGGGAGGAAGAAAAATACCCCAGAAGTTCTAAAAGCGATATGATCTCAATAAATTGTATCATGATGAACAGATCGAACAAGCCCCAAAACAGATTTTGCAGTGGGATTCCGACTCGGATAAACTGACTCCATGCTCAACAAAACATTCCTAATAAAGGATTCAGCTTGCTATCAACATGCATCACAACCCATGACGTTAAATTCTTCAAAACCAATGCAATTAAATCAAAGCAGAAAAAAACAGAACAAGAACTCAAACCAACGATAACAAAAGAATAAACCTTAACCCTTGATCCTTGCAGTCCATTGGGAGGTTCAGCACCGGACATGATTGACAACAATCGATTCCCAGCTGCAGGTTTCGGTATCGACAAAGAATTTCCAAGGAAATGAAAATTTTGGAAATGGGTAGTCAAGAAAATTAAGGTTGAGAGGATTTTGTGTGGAGAGTGGGAAAAATTCCGGCCGGGGGGAGAAAAGGGAAGACATGGGGTTCGGTTTACAGGGGTTTTTCTTAATGATTGTTGGAAGAACAAAGAGGTTGTGAGGAGATTTAAGGGCAACCAAAAGAATGGCAGAATGTTTGATCTGGCTTGCTTCTTTATGGAAATGTCGTAGAAACAGTAGAACGATGACATAGTTCCCTTTGTTTTTCTATTCACCAAAAAACCAATGACTTAAAAGAAAGACATTGCACCACATATGAGCATTAGAAAACAATATACATAAGAAAGAATAAATAATATGAATATGCAGATATTGAAAATGAAATTGGAAGTAGAAAAAAAAATGGAACGAAGAACAATACCCCAAAATTTCCAAATGCATTATGATCATAAAAATTTTGTATCAACACGAACTGATCGAATAAGCTCCAAAATGGATATTGCAGTGGGATTCCGACTCAGATAGGCAGTGTACAGTCTTGCCAAAACGTTCCTAAGAAAGGATCATCAAAACCCATAACTTTAAATTCTTCAAAAATAATGGAATTAAGTCAAGGCAGTACAATACGAAACAAAAACTCTAACCAACGATAAGAAAGAAATAAACCTTCACCCGTGATCCTTGCAGTCCATTCGGGGGTTCAGCACTGGACTTGATCGAGAACAATCAGTTCCAAGATGCAGGTTTCGGCATAGACGATGATTTTCCAAAAAGTGAAATGAATTTTTTGGAAATGGGTTGTAAAGAATTTGTTTCGAGAGTGGGCAAAATTCTGGCCGGCGTGGAGAAAAGGAAAGACATGGGGCTCCAATTCTAGGGATCTTTCTCAATGATTGTTGGGAGAACAAAGAGTTTGTGAGGACATTTAAGGGCAACGACAAGAATGGCACAATGTTAAATCCCAAAAGACTAAATGGCCAATTGAATGTTTAAGCAAATTGATATGCCTGTTAGGTGTTTTCTTGCTTCTTTACATAAATGGGGTAGAAAGAGTAGAACGATAACATAGTTCACTTTGTTCTTCTCTTTACAAAGTAGCCAACGACTTAAAAGAAAGACATTGCACAAATAGATACATATAAGTCTTAACTAGTCTAATAGCACCCTCCATTCATCTTCCCCTACACTGGCTATGGTA
Organism: Cucumis sativus; assembly: GCF_000004075.3. Lineage (NCBI taxonomy): Eukaryota > Viridiplantae > Streptophyta > Magnoliopsida > Cucurbitales > Cucurbitaceae > Cucumis > Cucumis sativus. The sequence goes on from NC_026660.2 coordinate 15,785,849, forward strand.
TCAAAATTTTCAATTAAGTAATACGTCTACTAACGAACTTGAAAACAAAACACATCACACTAAAAAACACAAACATCACTTTAACCCAACAGAAGCAACTCTTTTTACCCTTGCACTCACTATCACATTACTATCATATTTGTCAACTGTCAAACTAACTCTTTTAAGTTATTTAGTGTGACTACAAAGTTATGAACACCATAATCTTAATTAAAACCTTTTAATAAATAAATGCCAAGTTACTACTCAAGAATGGCAAGGAATTCAAAAAACATGACAGCTATCCTAATTGGTTGAAAATGAGAAAAAGAAGACAACCTGTTTGGACTACAAAGCCAGCAGATATGATTCCTCAAATTTGACCATTCACTCTCCATACTCTACAAGTCTTCAAGCACATGATGCTGCCTACTTTCAGATGAGCAACATCATTCCGATCTTAACAGTCAGAAGAGCAAATCAAATCAATCCTAGCATATTCACAAATCACAACTAAAAAGTACAAACATTACAAAATAAAACATGCAGCGATATCAACAAGCATTCTGATAAATAATTAGCCAATTAATTGACATTACAAAATAAATAAAGAAAAAAATCATTGGAAAGATCACTGCTTAAATGAAATTTGAAATATCTCCCAATAGTTTTGATCGGTTGCCCGAGTTGTGAGAGTGATCGGTTGATATTGCGTGCTTCCTTCAAGCGCTCCCCAGCTGCACCTGTTAGCTTCTGCCTCCGGAACCAGGTAAATCAATAAGATTTATTCTACTTGTTTTAAAGCTACTTAAACCATCTGCCAGTCTCTGCACAATAAAGTACTAGTCAGAAATGTACCTTGTCTCATACTGAGTTACTTTTTCACATGATTTTTGCTAGCAGGATAAATTAGTTTAAGCTCTAGAAGGGAGTTACTTTTTCACATGATTTTTGCTAGCAGGATAAATTAGTTTAAGCTCTAGAAGGAACCAACTTATCCCCTTAAGGGAAACCAAAACAAATAATTAAGAATAATGAGGATACGAAGTGGTCCTCGAGAGTAACCAGTTACAAACCTAATGAAAAAAGCAAGATACAATTGTTATATTTCTGAAGTTCAGTTTTTCTTTAAGCCAACTTGAGACAAGAAGTAACCAACTGATGTGTAATGAAAATACTCACTTCAGAAATTTATTTTGGTTTTCCACTGAGAAACTTTTGATAACTTCCCAAAACATCTAAAAATTCAAATTCTGAAGTTCCCACATTTGGTTTTTCAATCCAGCAGAAGCATAAAAGAACATCATTAAAAAAGTGAAGATATTTCTCCGTTTCCTATCACAAATTTCTTGATCATGGTTGTGCCTGACCAAACAGAGCATTACAAACAATACAAGTCCAAAGTTTGTTTTCATAGTCATAGAAACATAAGAGAGGACTAGAAGTCTGAATAATGGTAATCAATTTATCACCCAGTTTCAAACACTAATACAGGCATATACATTGTATGAATTCGAAATTAATTGAAAAATATTAAAAAGAATCTAAACGATGACCAACTCCCTAAACTCCAAAGACTTCAAAAACCATCTCCCAATTACCCGGGTGAGATCTTCCAACATCATCTACAATTATGAAATTCCGATTGCACTACAATAAATCTAGTATTCGATATCCTAAACCAAGAATTGTTCAACCTCCAAAGGAAGATTAATTGTAACTAATCTTCTTGCAAGATTTCAAATTTTCAAAATTTTGTCGAACACAATATGCAAAACAATTACGCAAAACAATTACGCAGAAAAGAAAAGAAACAAAAATACATATATAGAAAAAAGGGTTTAATAGAACTTACCCTATGATAACCACTTGAATAAGTAGTATGTGTCCGTAGCTCATCAACATCCAAGCTGTCCAGTGAACCTGATATTGAAAGCTGAAATGAAATAGACCAGTCAAAGACAGCAACTCGATTGTCTTACTGACCAAACCAAGTTGGCTCTTTGCTTTTTTATGGGATTTTTCTGATGTATATTGCATGTGTTGTTTGTTTTTTTATAGCTCTTGATTGTCTAACCTTTTTACGTTTTGCATTGCAAGTCTCTCTTTTGTTTCTTTGGTATGCAATGTGGTAACAAGGTCTTGCTAGAACCGGTGGGCTAACCTTTCTATGGTTCTAAACTTAGTTTCTAAGTTTGACTGCTCCCTTCGGAGTGACAACAAGCCTCGTTTTCCCCCTACTATGGAACGGGGAGGATTCCTCCTCTTTTCAAAGCCCTCGTCAAACTCAATGCTAAGTTTGACTGCTCCCTTCGGAGTGACAACAAGCCTTGTTTTCCCCCTAATGTGGATCGGGGAGGATTCCTCCTCTTTTCAAAGCCCTCATCAAACTCGATGCTATGTTTAGAACGCTAAGAGTAGGTGGTCTGGTTTTGGTTAGGCCAAAAGTGAAGTTTTCCCCCATTTTTTATGGGCTTTTTCTAATGTATATTGGATATGTTGTTTGATTTTTTTTATAGCTCTTGATTGTCTTACTGTTTTATGTTTTGCATTGTCAAGTCTCTCTTTTTTTCTTTGGTATGCAATGTGGTAACTAGGCCTTGCTAGAACCGGTGGGCTAACCTTTCTATGGTTCTACATTTAGTTACTAATTAAGTTTGATTGCTCCCTTCGAAGTGACAATAAGTTTTGTTAATGTCGACCCTTTTCTAAAGGGATTTAGTTCATTGTGGCTAGACAAGAGGCTTCTAACTCATGTTTGACAAGACAAATTTGTTAAAACCATCCCAGTTTCTAAAGAGTGCCTCCTATCCTTTTTTACTCTATCTAGGCTAGGTTTGGACTAAGTGCATCATAGGTAAGTCACGACAAAGCAACAAAGGAAGACAAAGCTAGAAAAGTATCCATGCACTTATTTATTATACATGCAATCAAGCATTCACAACACACATACCATTTTCTCAATCATGCATTCACATCTCAATAAGAAATAGCTAAAAGGAGCTTAAAACAAAAAAGACAGCAGCTTATGCTCAAATTTCAGCACATATACTCATCAAAATTCAGAATTTCACATCATAAAACCCGAGCTCAGTGCTCAAGGGTTGCCAATCATGCTTTTTATGCAAGATCTAATTAAGCTAAGAAGGTATAATGCTCATTATTGTATGGAAAGAATTCTGAAAATTTTTGAAATTTGGGCAAAATTTGAACCCCCAAGTTTACACTAAACATGCAAGCTAAGCAAGCCATTACCCACAACCTACTCAAAAAAATTGCTTTTTTTGTCCTAAAAGCTTTTGAAAATCAAAGTAAATGGAGAAAAAATAAGGGGGGAACTATGGACTCCCCTGGAAGGATCGACATCCTTGACTTTGGTTTGAAGCTTGCATGGATAAACCTTTTCATTCCTTTTTCTTTGATTATTCATCCTTGTTCCTGAAAATCAAAGGAAATTCTCTCAATTTTATATATTTACTAAAAATTAGGATACATATAAGTCTTAACTAGTCTAATAGCACCCTCCATTCATCTTCCCCTACACTGGCTATGTATCAAAATTTTCAAATTAAGTAATACGTCTACTAACGAACTTGAAAACAAAACACATCACACTAAAAAACACAAACATCACTTTAACCCAACAGAAGCAACTCTTTTTACCCTTGCACTCACTATCACATTACTATCATGTTTGTCAACTGTCAAACTAACTCTTTTAAGTTATTTAGTGTGACTACAAAGTTATGAACACCATAATCTTAATTAAAACCTTTTAATAAACAAATGCGAAGTTACTACTCAAGAATGGCAAGGAATTCAAAAAAACATGACAGCTATCCTAATTGGTTGAAAATGAGAAAAAGAAAGTTAGCCAGACAACCTGTTTGGACTACAAAGCTAGCAGATACGATTCCTCAAATTTGACCATTCACTCTCCATACTCTACAAGTCTTCAAGCACATGATGCTGCCTTCTTTCAGATGAGCAACATCATTCCGATCTTAACAGTCAGAAGAGCAAATCAAATCAATCCTAGCATATTCACAAATCACAACTAAAAAGTACAAACATTACAAAATAAAACATGCAGCGATATCAACAAGCATTCTGATAAATAATTAGCCAACTAATTGACATTACAAAATAAATAAAGAAAAAAATCATTGGAAAGATCACTGCTTAAATGAAATTTGAAATATCTCCCAATAGTTTTGATCGGTTACCCGAGTTGTGAGAGTGATCGGTTGATATTGCGTGCTTCCTTCAAGCGCTCCCCAGCTGCACCTGTTAGCTTCTGCCTCCGGAACCAGCTACTTAAACCATCTGCCAGTCTCTGCATAATAAAATGATTATGAGCCTAAATTTTACAAGTACCAGTCCGTTGAATATAGAAACGTGATACTCATGCTTTTCCATCCTAAACAACAGAACTATCTGCACTTCGATTTACAAATTCATTGCCTTTTTCCGACAGTGCTCACAACTGTTAGTTGTTACAGGTATACTTCTTTTATTTATTTATTTTACTAAATTCAGTAATACCATATTCCAGATATTAGCAACATTATTTTAGCATTACCTTGGATCGGGATTCAACAACACAGGTAAAAAAAGCAGTATGTGATAGCGAACTCTCAGGAACGGTCGGGTTAGAAGAGGGAGGCCTAGGTGGAAGCGGGCTCTTCAGGATTTGGAATCGAAAACCGATCTGAGGGTGGAGAATTTTCTTTGGAAGACTTGGGTTTCCGAGTGGGTCTGCGGCCCTTGATTTCGGCACCGTTAAGGCTAGAAGAAGAAGAAAGTGGTGGATCGACGAGATGGGTATGTCGCAAGATAGAGTTTCTTGGCTGCTTCACGTTAGAGAGGAAGAGCGAAATTTTGGAGGTATAGGAAGAGCGAAACGGAATTTGAGAGATAGGAAATCGCAGGGTTTGAGGAAGACGAAGAAGAGAAGGGGAGATGAGAGGCAGAGTAAACCGATGGAGAAGAAAAAGGGGAAAGAAATTTGAAATAAAAGAGACCGTTGAGGTTGAAGAAGAGGGAAAAGAAAATTGACCGTTGAGGTTATTTAATTTTTGGATTAAATATTTTCTATGAAAATTAAAAAAGAAAAAGTTAAAAGGCAAATATTTTTTACTTTTTTTTATTATTTATTCTATGAAAATTCAATAATAAAAAAGCATCTATATTTGCTTTTAGTATGGTTCACATTTTTATTTATTTGACAAAAATCTAACTAAATTATCATTCATTTTGACCTAATATTGCAAATATAAATTTATATTTTGCATCTTAACTACTCTTTGGCATTTATAATATCATTGTTCCGCACCTCAATTTTTTTATTGTTGTCAAAAATAAACCTAATCCAAAATGAATTTTGGGAGTTTGAGTTCGACCGTGATTATTGTTGAATAATTTTATTTGGGATGCAAGTTTTTCACTTAGACATGGACATTTTGCTATTTTAGCAATTTAAATTTAAAATTTTCTTTTATCAAAAGTAAACCTCTTGTTTTAATGTTTTTCTGGTCATCCCTTTTAAATACAACTAATGACAAATGAATATAACAATTAAGAAATTCGTAGATATATAACAACATTTTAAACTAATTGCTGCAGTTATTTTAAATCACATATGTCATTCGCTTATAAGCCATAAGAGTCTATTAACGATATAAATCTATCACAAATATATTTTGCTACATTTACAATTTTTAAAAGATATTGTTATATACTTAATTATTATTCATAAAATCTGCTAATCCATTATACTTACCCTAAGTTAAATGAATAATGTCAAAAGTAAGTTTACTACGAAGGTAATTTGTGTGACCCTTTTATCCTAACGTAGGAAGTTTGTTCCACTCCATACCATTATTGAACTAAGAAGATTAAGTGTGTATTAGTATGTTTAAACAAGTATAATTATAGCAAAATCTATGAGTGATATATTTATATTAGCAATACAATATGTGTTACATATGCAAATATTTTGTATCTAATCGTTGTATTTGCAATTAACTCCATTCAAATATACAAATATAAACATAACTCTTTAACCTGAGTTTAGCTAGGATCACAAACTACAAAAAGAAAGTATGGAATATATTTAATTTGTTTTTTTTTTCTTTGAAGAAAATTTGGTGTGTAGCACATTATATATTTTTCTTTCCTTTAAAAAACAGTATTGATCTTATAATATACGGCCTTGCACAATGTATTCACCATAAAGATCATATAATTGTAGAGATGTATAGAAGGTCTGATAAACAACATAAACGAAAAGTTCTAATCCTTGAAATTGTAAACATTACCCATATCCTACAATAAAAGTCACATCAACTTGATATTTGTTGAAATTTAACAAAAATGAAAAGAAAGCAACGATAAACCAATGACGATGGAAGAAGATACAGTTTTCAAACACAACCAGCTATCCAAATTATTCATAATATGGTATTAGAAAATATATTGCAATTTGTAACCTCATAAGTTTATAAACAGAGTCAAAAATTAAAGGAAATTTTTTTATCAAGCTTATATTAGGACTTTATACTACTTATATGTAATTCTTAAGTTTTCTTCTTTTAGCTATAAAAGACACAAATTAAGAAAAAAAAATGACTTGATTGTCCATGTAAAGTTATGCCCCAACTTTTTTTCTTCTAACTTAAGAAAAGGAACACCAACAAATATCTATCCCCATAAACTAAAAAGCATAGGAAAATGATAGTAAAAGTAAAATCAACTTTTTCTGTTATCTTTTTCCTTCATTCATTTACTTCTAATTGAAAATAAACCAAAAGTCTAAAACCGATCAAATTATTGAAAACGAAAAAACAAGAAACATAACAGTGTGGAGAGGTAGTTATTATCAAGTATTTGATTTTGTTTAATAGATTCCAGTTGTGACAACCACAACAATTGTATGCATGAAGTTCATCATTCAAACAGATTCTGACAACAAATTTCAACACATCTGCAAGGCGAAAGAAGATAGGAATTAGGATAACAAGGTAATTAGAACACTGAAATAAATTTTAAAAATAATTTTATTGCCGATTGCTACTATAAGCATAATTATCTGCTTGTATAATTGTCTTGCATGATCTGACAAATACATTATGGTATTTGATATTCCATTCAGGTTGTATCTTGCATGTTACCAACAAAATCATGTGCTTAGTGATAAATTACTCTTAGACTGAGAAATACTCGAAAAAAAATCAAGAGTAACAACTCTTAGTTTCCCAGAAAAATTGAAACAAAATCATGACAAACCAACAACAAGAACTTCATAAACTTGTCTGATGAAAGCAACTCAAGAACAGTCTCAATGCAGATCATACATGAGTTCTTTGCTAAATATTTCCAAAGGCTAAAAAGAGTTAAGGAAAAAAAGAAAAACAATAATTACCTGTAATTTTCGTTGGTTCATGATCTTCTCTTGTCATTCCCTCACTTTAATCTCATAACTGAAAAGGAAAAGAGGAGGGAGGGGTGATTAAACTCATGCATGTACATAATGTCGAAACCAGCAAAATTACCACCCTATTAACTATGAAAGTCTGGTTGTGGTCGAAGTAGGGTGAAAGTCAGTGTAGATTAGGATAGATGTCACCGTGAAGCTCACTGTCGGTTGGGGGAGAACATAAAAATTGACTTTTTTCTTTTATAACAGGCTGACTGACCTACAGGCTGGGGTGAACTGGCTGGCAAGGAGGAAGTGACATGCTACCACTAGGTTGTGTTAGGTGTGAACAATGGACAATGGTGGCTAGAAGTGAGGGAAGGGCTTTGTCAAAGGGTCGTGCAGGGCTGAACTCCAACTGTCCAATATTAGTTTGTTCGCTTACTTTCTTTGTTTCACCCATATCAATGTCTGCAAAAATTCCCACAATATATAGAAATGGAAATAAAGATCCTTAAGTTCTTTGAGAAAAATCATAAATATAGCCACAAAATTTCTCCAATTATTTGTTACTTAAAAAAGTATAGAAATTGTCAACCAAGCTCAACTAACGCCTGTATGTATGTACTTAGAACCAAGAGGTCTCGGGTTTAAATCCCTCTACCCCGAATTTGTACTCATAAAAAGAAAAATACAGAAATTGTATGAATGAGGTGCACATTCACGTAATTTATACGATGATGTGAGAAATGCTATGATTGTAATGGATGCTCATAGTTTGGCTCGTAGCAATAGAAAAGCCCGAATCTTATTCTCAAAGTTGAGTCCTTTCTTCAGTGCAAAAAATGTGGTTTCCTGTCGGCTTGGGGAAAGATCAATTGCTGTCTCCACCTTGTTGACATTTCGCCCTGCATAATTATTGACAACGAGAAATAAATAGAAAGGTTATTCTACCATTTTTTTGGTTTTATGAGAACAAATTCAGAGAGCTAATTGCAAGCAATATTTGAAGTAAAGTTACACCTCCTGCCCCCCAGATCTTGCAGTAGTCAGTTCAATGTCCTTCGGATCAATCACTACTTCAACTTCATCTGCCTAGATGCAATAATAACATAAGCTCAACAAATCAAGATAAACATAGCTGATCAAGATGCAAATGCAACGGAGAACAAAGTCAAATAAGAGAAATTATCATATCCAAATTGTTAACACTCCTACAGAGAAACAGTACGAACACTATGAATATCAACTATATATAAGGATAACTGTATAGTAATGCACTTGGATTTTCATGTTAAGGCACTAGTGTGATATGACAGAACATTTTAATCGGCCACTCCACATTAATCCATCATCTAGGTATTTTTAACAGAGAGATAGCTTTTCACATTATAATTGTTAATGGCAAAAATGGAGCACAATAGCATATCAGGGACCTATAAAGGAAATGGGGAAAGAATTAACATTAGACAACTGTCCAGGACAAACTTAGCAAATTCAGGTAATATTCTACCACACATTAGTCTGATTAACGCATGCAATTCTTATTTGACAAGTATCAGACAGTTCTTATTTCACAATTTATAGTGAACTTATGGAATAGTTTACCTCTAGCATGATGACTACTGTAGTCGTAGAAGTATGCATACGGCCCTGTGTTTCTGTTTGAGGAACACGTTGAACTCAATGAAAACCAGACTCTTATTTCGATTTACTGTAGACACGTTATCCTTTGATTTCTGTCACATAAGTTTCGTGTCCCCCCTTTTCAGCCAGAAAAGTAAACAACGAAAATTCTTCAATATATATACAGAAAGCACTAGGATATTGACTTCTGGGATGTCTGGAGGCACATACCTTAGAACTTGAAACAGGGAAAAACTTCCATGAATTCCGCTCACTGTATTTCTGGTACATACGGACATGTTATATAATTGGAAAAAATGAGTTAGAGAAGAAGAAACGACAATGTAGAAAAATGTATTTGAGAAAAGAAGGGGGTAAAATCAAAGCAGGACAGGAACGGAAGAGACATCAGAGTTTGGACTATGTAACTTGTAAGTTTTACAAAGCCTAACTATCCTATTCACTGTTCAATTTTCTATACACTTATAAGGCCTAAATTGTTGGTAAGAAAAAGATTGGAGCATAGGTCACCTCTAATGGATTGATGAGAAAATTCAAAATTTAACATCTTAGTCGTATCTTTTGAATAAAAATAAAAATAAAGCCCATCTTAGTTGTAATTATGTAAAAAAAAAAAAAAGACAATTAATGTGATTATTCATGAATTGATTTGGGTGGGCTATTTCAAGATAAAAGTACCAAACAAAAGACTAGAATGGGTTATTTAGTTATGTAATCACAACTGCCATTTCTCCTCCATAAGAAAAACAAACAATTTCTCTAAATTTCATCTATATATATATATGTATTTATCAAATGAATCATATCAATAAGGACGGGAAACAACAAAGAAAAATTAAAATGGCCAATAACTCTTGTCTCATTATTATCTCTCTCGTTGGAGTTCTTTCGTTCACCATCATTTCAAATGTGGCATCATCTAATGACGTCGTTTCCACCATCTGTCCAAAAACCTCAAATCCACAATTTTGTTCAAGTGTGTTGAAATCTGCAGGCACTACAAATCTAAAAGGCTTGGCTGTATACACCTTAAACCTTGCTCATACAAATGCTGAAAAATCTTTGACTCTAGCCAACTCACTGGCAAAAACCGCCACCAATCCTCAACTTAAGCAACGATATTCGTCTTGTGCTGAGAGCTATGATGAAGCTATTGGTGACATTGAAAATGCCCAAAAGGACTTGGCACTTGGGGACTTTAATGGTGTCAATATTGTAACTTCTGGTGCCATGACTAATATTGGTGACTGTCAGGATAAGTTCGCACAGCCGCCTAAGGATACATCGTTGCTTTTGAAGAATGGCAAGACTCTAAATGATATATGCAGCATTATTTTGGTTATATCCAATCTTCTTTGAAGGCTATGTACTTGAAGATTTTAATCAATAAATAAAATGAAGTTTAATTTTTAAAATAATAACATTACAGTGGGATGGTGATCGGAATTGATTACTTTGGTTAAAATTTAAAATTAGATAAAAAAAATCAATTAATAGATAATTCCAACTAATCAAAATAACTAAATAAAAGACGAGATTTGAAAATATAATATCCTAATAGACACTAATAGACTTATATTAATAGATAATTTCCTGCCGATGAAAAATTACTAAAGTTGTACTATATTTTATAAATATTTTAAAACATTACATAAACACTAATTAAAGTTGGGTTTAGTAGCAAAAAGTTACAAATTTATGGACACCTTCTTTTAGGGAAAAAAATACAGAGTAATATTACCTTGACATGATGTAAACTAAATTTGTAATCAGCGTTGAAATCTCTACTATATTAAATGCGCTCGTGGAGAAAAAAAATTATATACATCTATTTTATTCTTAAATTGTCGAAAAAAATTTATATTACTTTTTGTGATCTAACGTAGTTGTGACTTTTCTATTGTAAGTGTCCATTTTAATGTTTGGAAAGAAGATTTTTCCAATTTTTTAGTTTACAAAATAAAGTTCTATATTTTAAAAAATAAAACCTTATGTCGAATATGTGTAACTAATATTGATAGGATGTGACTAGTTGATCTTCGAGATACGATGCATTCTGTTTAGAGTGGAGATGGTTGCACACACATCAAATTGGTGCATTGATTCCTCCAAACTTACATGTAAAATGTACGTGTAAAAGAAAAACAAAATAAACTCTTGCAGTTACACATTAGAAAAAAAAAACGTCACGAAATCCCAAAGTTCAAAAGAAAACAAACACACACAAAAGGGGATTTAATTGATTCAAAGTAGTAACGAATGGTGAAAAATTGCATCATTTCTTGTGATTTCACATTGACATATTAGAATAAAAAATTATCGTATTCTATATATTACAATATTGGATCAAATATTAATACATTAATTCAATTATTTAATTACTACAACAATGAATTTCTTTTTCTTTTTTAAATAATAATTTTACCATTAATATTGTATAATATTTGTTTATTATATGCTAAAGCATATTTAAAAATTAAATAGAATTAAGATATTTCACGTGAATATGTGCACGTGTTTCAATTGAAAAGATTGAAACAATAGTCACAAATGATTTTTTCATAAAACAAAACATTCGTAACCAAATCTAAATATGCACTTTCATAATAAAGGACCAAAACTCATATTGCGTAGAATTGAGCATGGTTTAAATGAAATTATTAAGAAAATACTTACACTTTACACCAGGTTTTTTGGCAACATATATAGTGAGAAAACTCAAAATTTACCCTCTTACTTGTATCTTTTCAATAAAAAAGTGCATCTTAGTTGTAATTATGTCAAAATAAAATAAAAAAAAAGAACCAGTCAATTAACATGGTTATTCATTCATTGATTTGGGTGAACTTTTTGAAGATAAAAATTCCCTATTCTGGTGGTTGAGGAGCTTTTCGATGAATTAAATGGAGCAAACTGGTTTTCAAAGATTGATTTAAAGGCGGGGTTCCATCAGATCAAAATGTGTGGAGAAGACATCGAAAAAACAGCATTTCGAACACATGATGGACACTATGAATTTATGGTTATGGCATTCGGCTTAACTAATGCCACATCCACTTTCCAAGCTCTAATGAACTCAATATTTAAACCATTTTTGCAGAAGTTCATATTAGTATTTTTCGACGACATACTAATCTACAGTGAGAACTTGGAAAATCATCTGAAGCACATTGGGTTAGCATTGGAAATCCTGAGAAAGAATGAGTTATATGCAAACCAGAAGAAGTGCAGCTTCGCGCAAGAACGTATTGATTATTTGGGTCATATCATTTCAGGACAAGAAGTTGAAGTGAACCCCGAGAAAATCAGAGCAATCAGGGAATGGCCTATACCCAGTAATATAAGAGAGGTACGAGGATTACTGGCCTCACCTGTTACTAAAGAAAGTTCGTTCAGCACTATGGCTTCATTGTCGCACCATTGACTCAACTACTTAGGAAAGGGGGATTCCAGTGGACTGAGGAGTCTAAGGAGGCATTCCAACAACTACAAAATGCCATGATGACCCTGCCCGTTTTGGTGTTGCCTGATTTCAATGCCACCTTTGAAATGGAAACAGATGCATCGAGATATAGGGTAGGAGTCGTACTCGTCCAAGCCAAGCGCCCCATAGCATACTTTAGCCATACGTTAGCCTTAAGAGATAGGGCCAAGCCTGTATATGAAAGGGAATTAATGGCAGTAATCTTGCCTGTGCAACGATGGCGACCATATCTGTTGGAAAGAAAATTTATTGTGAAGACCGATCAGAAATCCTTGAAGTTCTTATTACAACAAAGAGTGATACAGCTTCAGTATCAGAAATGGGTAGCGAAGCTAACGGGATACTCATTTGAGGTGGTCTACAAACCCGGCTTGGAGAATAAAGCAGCAGACGCCTTGTCTTGGATGCCTCCTACAGTTAACCTCGGTAGCATAACAGCTCCTACATTGGTTGACATTCTGGTGATTAAAAAGGAAGTCGAAGCGGATGAAAAGTTGAGCAAAATAATGGAAGAACTACAAGCAATGGAAGAAGGAACAGAGGGTAAATTCTCCATCCGACAAGGTATGTTAAGATATAAGGATAAGTTTGTGCTGTCCAAAACATCTACATTGATACCCACAATCCTACATACTTACCATGATTCGGTACTTGGAGACCATTCTGGATTTTTATGCACATACAAACGACCAACTGGTGAGCTATATTGGGAAGGAATGAAGGCGGATGTTAAGAAGTATTGTGAGGAATGTGTAATATGTCAGAAGAACAACTCCCTAGCACTATCCCCCACCGGACTGCTGCTGTCCCTGGACAGTCCAAACAATATTTGGAGCGATATATCTATGGACTTTATCGAGGGCTTACCAAGATCGAATGGTTTCGAAGTCATCTTTGTAGTGGTGGACAGATTCAGCAAATATATTTGTTAAGGAGATTGTCCGACTTCATGGCTTTCCCAAATCGATAGTGTCCGACCGAGATAAGGTATTCTTGAGCAACTTTTGGCAAGAAATGTTCAAAATGGCAGGCACCCGATTAAATCGAAGCACCGCTTATCACCCTCAGTCGGATGGGAAAACTGAGGTGGTTAATAGGGGAGTGGAGACGTATCTGCGATGTTTTTGTGGAGAACGGCCTAAGGAATGGTCAAAATGGATACATTGGGCTGAATATTGGTACAACACTACTTTTTAGAGATCCGTAGGGGTCACTCCATTTCAGGCTATCTATGGACGTATGCCACCACCATTGATGTTTTATGGTGACCGGGACACTCCAAACACTACCTTAAACGAATAGCTCAAGGCATGAGTTGAAATTCTGGGAGTCCTAAAAGAACACTAATTCGTCGCACAGACAAGATGAAAAATAACGTAGACTTGAAGCGTCATGATGTGGAGTATGCAGTTGGCGATATGGTCTTCCTGAAGATTAGGCCCTATAGACAGATCTCATTACGACAAAAGAAAAATGAGAAACTATCCCCCAAGTTCTTTGGGCCTTATACGATTGTGGAACGCATCATACTGGTTGCGTATAAGCTAGAGTTGCCAGCATCATGTCACGTCCCGCGAAACGACCCCACTTTTTGCGCCAAAAAGTGCTATAAGACTCCCAAAAGAATGCCAAAGGGAAGCCAAGCACACTCAAGCAACAACCCGATCCGGCCATGTGACAGCCCACATGTGCCCACGACACATGCCCATGACATTGGCATGTGCCCACAGAAGGCAGCCCACGAGCCCCGCATGCATGTCGTGACACGTGCCCACGACAACCCCATGTGCGTGTACGGACGCACACCTCATAGGCGCGGACACCAGACAAGGCGTCAGGCACCAACGCCACCCAGACAACCCATGTGCACCGACAGCTGCACATGGCACGGCGGCCAACCCACCAGGCGCGCACACAGGCGCCCACGCCCATCAGACGGCCGCCCATGCCAGACACGGCATGGCGCGCGCGGCCCCATGCGCGCGTGCCCAGCATGCGCACGACCATGCGCGTGCGACCCTGCATCCGCACGCCCCACGCCCCGAAGCGCCGAGAAGCTTCCAGAAGAATGGGGAAGGCGCGCGACACTTCGCGAGGCGCGCGCCCAGCGCCGCGAAGAAGGACACCGCGCGCGCGCGCAGAAGGCCCCAGACACGCCCCTGTGCGTGCTGCTCCGCCCATGCTCGGTCTAGACAGCCCCAGAAGCTTCTAGAACGCCCGAGACAGTACCAGAATGTGCCAGAATGGTCTGGACACGCCCGAGAAGGCCCTGGAACATGCTGGAACGTGCTGGACAAAGCTAGAACGTGCTAGAAGGCTACAATGACGGTCTGGAAGTGTCATGAAAGGTCTAGTCCTCTCTAGAATGTTCTAGGCTTCCTTGTAATGTACTAAACCCTCTTGTATCATCTAGAATATTCCTTGGCCGACCTTATGAGGCCTAGGTCGGTTTGGCAAGGTTATAAATACTTGTAAGGGCCCTCATTTGTAAAGAAGAAGGAAACCAATAAGAGAAAGGGTTCTCTTAAGCTCTCTCAACTTCTCACTCACTCTCTTGCCAACCCATTGTGATTTCTAAGTGCCTTAGGTGCACTAATCATCTTCCGCTGCATTATCATTGAGGTTATTCATAGTGCTTGGTGCACTAACCTCTTGTTAAGGCTTACTTGGCTAACGGGGACGACATAGTCAAGCCAAGTGCCGCACGGTTGGTTAGCTTCAGATCCTAACCACGTGACAGGTGGTATCAGAGCGTGTTCGTTCGGAGGGACATACTCTTAATCGTTGGTATCAAGTACACGATACCGAGGGACCGGGATTCAAGACCCCTAGTTCTTGAAACGTTGTCGAGGTGTATCGGAACAACGGTGTGAGGACCTAGGTACGCCTTATCGCTTTACCCTATTTATTGACTCGAATGGGATCCAGGGAAGGATACGAGTCACCGATTGAGCAAGTCGTTGAAGGGCCAACGACACGTGGACGTGCTGCACAACGTTCCCCATCCCGACAGAACAAGGCAACAACATCGACAACTCGGGATGTTGTCGAAGAACGATTTGCGACCTTGGAGGGAAAATTGGAGGAAGTGCAGGAGAAATTAGGCGAGACGAGCGAGTTGATGGAGGAGCTACTTGTGGATCATGCCGAGGTCTCAAAAATCACTAAGGCTATGATTGAAGAACTTAGAGGCTCTCATGGCAAGGACATCCACGACCTCATTGTGGAGGTAACCAACATGCGCAAGTTCATGGAAGAGGAGCTCCATGCATTGCGTAAGGACGTCGACGAGGTACGTGCCGAATGTCTATCTAGACATAATACTAAATGAAAAGTGGTTCTACAGATTCAAAGAAGGCAATAGAAATCACTCATTTTAATATCATTTAATATTTCATCAACAACCTATAGAGTTTATTAATCTTTTTCTTTCCTACTAAAGAAGCTCTAATTTATTACTCTAGGAATGGTCCTTTCTAACTTATATACAGGTAACAAAAAATAAATTGAAGAAATACTCTGAGCTTTTCCATTTAGAAATCCCAATGAGCAAAGACTAAAGTCTTCCCGGGATTCTTAGGATGCCAAACTCCTCTCATTGGATAGACATCAATATATCTTAGATGAGAAGCTACCTTGAATAGCCTTGCTTCCTCAGCATATAAACATAAATATATTTGTTGTATTCAATCAAAAATAAAAGATAAGCTTGTTCTGAAACCAATTCCAAAAATCTCTTCGAAAATATGCTGGGAGAGTTGTTGTTGTTTAAATACTTGGTCCTTCGAAGGTTGGAATTACAATGTAACTTTTCACATATTCATGAAAAGTTATGATTCTTATTATGAAAGAATGAAACTTCGAACTAGTTCCTAAAGGTAGTACTTTTAGCTGATGTGGCAATTTGGATCAGCCATGTACGGTTGCATTCCTCAATGTGAGTGATAATCAAACCCAAACTACCTCAAAGGAATTATTTTGTACAGTAACTCCATCTTTACCAACTTGCGACATAAAACTATCTAGGGTTCATGGGTTGGGGTAAGAAAACTTTTGGACCCAACCCACCAAGTCTTTTTATCATTAAGTTTTCTTCATTTTTATGTCAATTGGCATGTATTTTATAAGCTTTGAGAGAAGAAACTTAATATAAATGTATACTTGGTCAGAACCCCGTCATTTAGCCTCAATTTTCACAATGTAGAGGTATAGAATTCAGAGAGGTTATTTTATTTTCTTAAAATTACTCCCCAACTGTTAATCTATGATTAACTTTTGCTATAAAAAATTAGTCCTTATATCCCTCTTCTAGAAATTTGACAAACATATTAATCAGGCGCCTTTTTCTGAAAAATAATTGTTCATATATTTTTTTTTGAAACAGAGACAACCCTTTTTATTAAAGATGTAAGTAAAAAAGAGACTAATGCTCAAACTATAGGAGAATTATACTAAGAGCGAAAAGAATGACCAAAACAAAAGTACAGACAAATTGAACAAAACAATCAAAATCCTGAGAAAACAATAGAAAACTGAGAACAAAGCGAACTTAAAACCTTTCAACAAGAAGCCCAAAATCAGCTGAAAATTGCAGACTAAAAACTTCAAACTAGATGGAAGGAAACACCAAGGGAGAGCTAACAACAATGCAGCTTTGTTGAAAAAAATATCCCTCCCAAGTCATCCTTCGATCTTGAGTGAGTGACTAGAACCAGAATATTTCATAAGAACTTTAGAGGGCCAAAATAATAAAAGCATTCGTCGAACCTCATGTGATCCACTAAAACAAACCTAAAAGATAATTGGCTGAAAAACCAAGATCAAGTTATTCTATACTCAAACCAAAGTAGTTCCACATTGCTCAACAATTGACTTCAAGCGATCTGGAACTTCACATTGTCGAGCTTGTGAGGGAAATAAAGAGACTTGTTTCTCAGTAATTAAATCCTCCCTTGTCTGAAAGCGGTATTAAGATCAGATTCTAGAGGATCCTTAATCGACTGATCAATGTTTACAATGAGTAGTGGAGGCACTTTTGATTCAGATTTTACCGAAGGAGCTCAAGGTATCGTGCAATGTGATCGATTTTCTTGGGACACATAAATAAATCTAACGCCAATTGAAACATAAGGACTAGTATTTGGAGCATGATATTTCTTCCTATCTCTACATGTAAAGATCACAAGAAAAATAAGAATTTCACAAAATAACAGAAAACAAAATTAGACAAAATCAGGGCATGGCCGAGGATGAGATTAGAGATGAAGCGATGATTAGTATTTATTGAAAATGGGAGAAAAGTAGAATGTCAAACCAATCCAAGAACATACCTCACAAATCTTCGGATAGACGATCGTGGTCAAAGCAGTGGTTATGGTCGAGGATGAGATTAGGGATGAAAGGATGTTACGAAAGGTATATCAACAAGAAGAATAAACAAATTTAAAAGGTAAAATATGTGAACTTAAATTGAAAGTTATATTGAAAGGTTTGTAGTTTAGATACCTCTTTTCACGTTTGGTTCATGCACCTCTTCCTCCTTTTCCCCATACCTAAATTGAATGGTTTGTATCTTAGAGACCTTTCATCTTACTTCTTCTAATTTTAACCAATTTCGATCATTATATATTTTGAAGTTCTTATAAATGGTCTCATGTATTGATTAAGGAGAGAAGAGATTGGTATGGTAGATATATAATAACACTTATCTTCTTTCATATAAAATTTTTAAGTGCATTCTTAAAGACAAAACTACATGTTAGAAAGTCTTCAATTATTATGCCTTAGCATTTTTTACTCGTTTATAAATAGAAGAAAACCAATGTTATATGGAAGTCCAGTTTGCATATCAACTAAAAGTTAAGGAAGGGTTGTATGTTTTTAGTGTTATTTGATCCAAAGAACCCCAAAATATACATTCAAATGAGAGCAAAGTAATAAATATTATATAGTTGTGTGTGAGATAAGAGAAGAGCAACAAAAAAGAGTAAAACATAGAAAGCATTGGGAGTTGAAATAAAATATTTGATAAAACTACAAAGTAAGCAGATTGAACTGATACAAGAACCGACATGTCGTTCCAAAAGGATTACAAAAAACACATCATAATCATATCGCAAGATGCAAAGCATTTATTCAATCTCCATAATAATATCTACAAAGGGCTACGCCAAAACACTTCAAAGCTCAAACAAAAAAACCATTTTAAAATATTACACACACCAATAACCAACATGTCGAACAGAACACTTTACGTTACGTTCATACCATCTGACTGAACTTCTGCTCATTCAACGACATGTCGTCCATCATCCAAACATCCAAATCAACTCGTTCGAACTCCCCATTTCCACCGAGTTCACTCGCTTGTTGCTCCTCGCTATCCAGACCCAAGAACGATCTCAAACTCGCCAACTCCTCGCCGTAGTACAACTCCTCGCTGTCACACGAACTATCCGCACGTGTACACGGAGGCGAACCGGTGGTGTTCAAGCCACTCGGAGTAAACTCGGGGACGACGCACTGCATTTTTACCGGAGTTTGACGCTGAGCCGCGAGCGACGGCGGCGCTGGAGCAAAGTTGAGCTTCGCCTTTTCTCCTCGGATCCGCTTGGCAGCTTCATCGTATGCTCTGGCCGCTTCCTCCGCGGTGTTGAAAGTGCCGAGCCAAACTCGAACTCCTTTTCGTGGGTCCCGAATCTCCGCCGCCCATTTTCCCCACGGCCGTTGCCGGATTCCTCTGTATATATTCTTCCGAGCTTTTCGAGTCTTCTCCACCGCCACCGCCTCCGCCGCCGTAGATCGGTTTCTTTTCTTAGGCGTCTCAGTTTTCACTACAAATCAGTCACACTTCATATACCCATGACCATTGAAATTTTCATTCCCTTCTCTAATATTTTATTTTAAAAGACTATAGCTAAACTAGAAGCAATAAATGAATAGAAGTAGCGAGACTAAGAATCGTATTACTTTTAAAGTTAATTGAATAAAATATAAACAAATCGATCTTCATCGTTATTCCTTCCTTGCAAATACGTAGAATAATATAATATAGAGAGAACTTTTAGGAATCAAACGAAATGAAAACAATTATAAAAAATGGAGAATGGGAAGAACATGAACGTACCAGAGGAATAATTGAGGCCGAGGAGATCGGAGAAAGGGTCGATATGGGACCAAAGAGATTCATTTGTTAAGCTTACAATAACGAGTTCGGCTTTTTCTCTATAAAATCAGAGATAATGGCACCACCGCACATTTTTCTCTCTAATATAATTCCTCCAACGTAATAAAGAGGTTTTGGAGAACCCTTCATACAATGTTATTTATAGACGATCTTAATGGGCCTTCATTTTGGGCCCTACAATGGTGCCTGCTTATTGGGCTTACTACCAGGTCCACTACACATAATCACACTTTAACGGGTAATGATGAGAGAAATAATAATTAAAGATATAGCAAGTTTTAAAAAAATTGCAAATATAGTACGGCTATCGTTGATAGATTTGTATGACTGATAGACTCATATGATTTATCGGTGATAGACCAATTTTTATAACATGGTCTATCAATGATAGAGTCTATCATCCATAGAATTTGACAAATTTTGCTTTATTTATAAATTTTTAAAAAAGTTGCTATATAGTTAATTATTTTAAATTTAATTACTAAATTTGCAACTATCTCTTTTATTTTTCCTCTCTTTTTATAGGTTCAAATAGTGTTTTTTATGTTTTTTATGTTTTTTTTGTTTTACTTTTACAAATTCACAACATACCTACCAAATCAAACTTCATAGAATAAATAAACGAATACGTAAACTTATCTGTCTTTTTTTCCTCACATATTTTTAAAAGACTACGTAAAACTTGTCGATCTTCACTGACAAATTTAAAAGGTAAAATATGTGAACTTATCGATTCTACTATCATATTTACGTAAGAGCCATTAGGACTAATAGAGGCACGTGCTCTCTTCACACTATAGATTTTTGTATTTTAATATTAATTTGGAAATATTAGACTTGAAGTCACGACTTGATGGTTATGCCCAGTCTCACAATTACGAGGAGGTGACTTCAAGTTCACATTTTTTATCTTTTATTTTTGTTAAGAATGAAAACCTAATAAATATACAAATCAAACCCTTCATTTTTTTTGAATGAGTTATAAATTAAAGAATATATATATTAAAAGATAAATATGAAAAACTAAATGCTCAAACATCACCGTGAACATTTTGAAAGTTGCAAGAAAAAGATAGTGAATATCTCACTAAAATGAAAATTACTAAATTTAAATTTTAAAATAACAAAATTTATTTGAATAACTTAAGATTTTTTTTATAATAATACTCTGCTAAATCAACAATATACATATATATTTGTATAACTAAAAATAAATACTTAACAGTTTAAACTTTATAATAATTTAGTTTTCAATCATAAAAGTACTCCAATAAAGAAGGATCAACACGGCATTACAAGAAATGTGTTTTTAGGAGAATAGGCAAATAGATTAGAGCATTCCAACATGTTGAAGGAACCAATAATATGGTTGGGTGTAGCCTTCACTTTACTACTATATTTAATAACTCTCCTTCCATTGGTAACTTCAACAACATTGAAGTTAACATCTTCTTGCACTTTCTCTTTGAAACCCAACAAAATTCCTAAAACATGAGTGTATATGACAAAAACTAATTAGGGTGCAGATTAAACTATCAAAATTGATTTATTATCTCTTTTCATAATACATACTTTCTTCGAAAAAGTAATTAAATAGGGTTGATTTGAAGAATGCTATTAATCACAATTGTTGTAAATAAAAACGGTAATTATGAAAGAAAAGGAAGCATCATGAATAGATTCTTTACTTTATGACGGTGGCCGTACAGTCTGGCGGTTTTGAAAGGCGTGAAAAGGCTGTTTCTTTCTTACAAAAGCGGGGGACGTATCTTTACACGTGGCACCATTTAAATGGTTTTATGGGATGAACGTACGTCGGTATAATTATTTTAATATTTCTTTTAAACAGTTCGTGGGAGGAAGCAAAATGGTATTTTATTTATTTATTTTTGCATATTTTAACCTTTTTTTCTTTTAGTTAATAATAATTATTAATTAACTAATTAAAGCATATGCATATGTAGTCTTATGAAATCAGACATCTCGTCTACAAAATATAAATTGAACATGAACACGTTAATAATAGTAAGAGATAAAAGTTTGTATCGAGTTTGATGTTATAATTAAAATAACACAATTGCTAAAATATAAAATAGGCATCAGATATAATTGAGTAAGAAGAGGTTGAAGGAAGATGAGAAAAGTGTGGCAGTGGACAACTTGATGAACTCATGACATAATCATATCCTTTGAAACTGTGAAACCAAGAAAATAAGATGATGAGTTGCATTAGCAACAGCTGCCTTTAAGTTTTATTTGTTTGTTTGTTTACTATTATTATTATTTGGGAGTATACGAAAGAAAGACAAAAAAGTCACCAATAGAACACTTCGACTATGCTTTCAGAAAGAATGTGTTTGATGTTAATCCATTTATTTTTTATATCTTTACATTATGTTTCATTTTCATATTCTATTATTAAGAACAATTAAATTTTCAATGGGTTAATTTTTAAAGTTTTATAAACTTAAACTTAAAAAATTGTCAAACCTGTTGGGCTTATTTCACCCTTGAAGTCCAGCCCATTAGGTCAACTTTACTATGAAATTAACTAATGTACAATGCAATTAAAAAGAAAAGTAGTAAAGTAGTGACGGTAAGACAGTGAAAAAAGAAAGAAAAATAAAATAAATGTGATTCGTATTTCAGTCTTTTGGGGATCGATTGGTGGTCCAATCAAGCTGAAATTTTGACTGGTGTATTCTTGGCACGAGGTTCTTCATTCTGGATAGTGGAGATTTTGTTTGGAGCTATCTACAATTAGATTCTAGTTGATAGTTGACTACCACATATTGTGAGATTTTTCCTTTTTTCTTTCATTGTCATTTTGTTTGTTGTCGGGATTGTTATTCTCGAGATACTTGCCTCTAGTTGTGACTAGGGAGAACTTTGTTGTACCCATTAAAGATTATAGTGAAGATTTTGACTTCGGTCCGTGGTTTTTTACTCCTCACGTTATACTTTGATTATTATTATTATTATTGAGTAGTGTTCTATGAGGTTCACACAAGAGTGTGATAATTGATCCAAGGCGAAGGTGTTTATCCCAACAAAGTGATTAATTGGGATTTAATTGGAATTGCCTTGTGTTGAATATTGATACTAGCTCAGCTAAGATGGTTACCCTTAATGGGTCAAATTATCAAGTATCGAAAAGAAAAATGGAAGACATTGTTTGTAAATGACTTGCACCTTCCTGTTTTTTCTGATGAGAAGCCTGACGACAAAACTGATAAAGAATGGGAATTATGTCATAGGAAAGTGTGTGGGTTTATGAGGCTATGGGTAGAAGATAACTTTCTAAACCATATTTGTGAAGAAACTCATGCGCGAACTATGTGGAATAAACTTGAATCGCTATGTGCCCCTAAAACTCGTAATAATAAAATGTTTTTTATTAAACAGATGATGGAGTTAAAGTATCAAGATGGAGCGCCTATGTTAGATCACTTGAATACATTTCAAGGTATTTTGAATCAACTATCTAGAATGAATATCAAGTTTGAGGATGAGATACATGGGTTATGGGTGCTTGGTACATTGTCGGACTCGTGGAAAATATTTAGAACTTTCTTATCGAACTCAGCCTCAAATGGTGTACTAAGTATGGACCTAGTAAAAAGTAACGTGTTGAACAAGGAGATGAGAAGAAAGTCTCAAAGTTCTTCTTCACAATCAGATGTTATGGTTACTGAAAAGAGGGGGAGGAGTAAAAGTAAGAGTCCGAGAGGTAATAACAGAAGCAAAAGCAGGAGTGACCAGTTTGCAAATGTTGAGTGTCACTATTGCCATGAAGAAGGCATATAAAGAAGTATTGTCGAAAATTGAAAAGAGACAGTAAAAATCATAAGGGCAAGGAAAAGAATAATGATGATGATAGTGATGCTGATACAATCACTGTAGCCACTGAAGATTTTTACATCTTGTTTGATGGTGATGTTGTAAATTTGCGACACAACATAGCAGTTGGGTGATTGATAGTGGTGCATCAGTTTGTGCTACTTCGAAAAGGGAATTTTTTGCATCCTATACTCCTGGTGATTTTGGCAGTGTTAGGATGGGTAATGACGGATCAACAAATATAGTTGGCATCGAAGATGTACACTTGAAGAACAGAAATGGTTCTAGGCTGATTTTGAAAAATGTGAAACATATTCCTGATATTCGCATGAACTTGATTTCTACAGGTAAGCTTGATGATGAAGGTTTCTGCAATACCTTCGACAATGACATATGGAAGCACTAAAGGTTCAATGGTTATACCAAAGGGACAAAAATTTTCTTCACTGTACTACATGGATGCAAAAATCATGGAGTCTGATATAAATACAGTGAATGATGAAGCAAATGTTGAGCTTTGGCATAAGAGACTTAGCCATATAAGTGAGAAGGGTTTAAAGATTTTAACCAAGAAAAATCATCTTCCTGATTTAAAGAGTACGCCTCTAAAACGATGTCTTCATTGTTTGGCAGGAAAGCATACGAGAGTTACCTTTAAATCATCTCAACATTTAAGGAAGCCAAATTTACTAAAGTTAGTACATTCTGATGTGTGTGGTCCCATGAAAACAAAGTCTCTTGGGGTTGCTTTGTATTTTGTGACATTTACTGATGATCATTCAAGGAAAATATGGGTTTACACCTTGAAGACTAAAGATCAAGTGTTGCAAGCGTTTAAACAGTTTCATGCTTTTGTTGAGAGAAAAACTGGTGAAAAGCTCAAGTGTGTTAGAACTGATAGTGGATGTGAGTATTGTGGACCTTTTGATGAATATTGTAGAAATCATGACATTCGACATCAAAAGGCACCTCCTAAGACCCCGCAGTTAAATGGAATTGCTGAAAGATTGAACAAAACATTGGTTGAGAGAGTGAGATGCTTATTATCTAAATCACAGTTGCCACAATCATTTTGGGGTGAAGCTTTAAATACAGTTGTATATGTTTTCAATCTCACACCATGTGTTCCTTTGGGATCAGAAGTTCCAAAAATAATATGGTCAGGTAAGGATATATCTTACAGTCACCTACGTGTCTTTGGCTGTAAAGCTTTTGTTCATGTACCTAAAGATGAGAGATCAAAGCTTGATGCAAAAACCAAAGCATGTGTGTTTCTTGGTTATGGCCAAGATGAGTTTGGTTATAGATTATATGATCCAACTAAGAAAAAGCTTATAAGAAGTCGAGATGTTGTATTTGTTGAAGACTAAACAATAGCAGACATTGAGAAAATAGATGAACCAAAGTCTAAGCATAGTGATAATCTAATTGATTTGAGTTCAACCTCTTTGACACAACATTCTACACAGATAGAAGATGAGGTTCAAAATGAACAGTTTTCTGATACATATGAGAGTTTAAGCAGGTTGGGACAGAGGATAGTGTTCAAGAACAGTTAGCTGAAACAGTTGTTCCTACAGATGTTTCGCTCAGGAGATCTATCAGAGATCGACGTCCGTCAACAAGATATTCACCTAATGAATCTTTGCTATTGACTGACGGGTGAGAACCTGAGAGTTATGAAGAGGCTATAGAGGATGAGCACAAAAATGAGTGGAACGATGCAATGAAAGATGAGATGGAATCTTTACATGCAAACCACACCTTTGAGCTTGTTAAGTTGCCTAAAGAAAAAACTGCACTAAAAAATAAGTGGATTTACAAAATTAAACATGAAGAACATACCTCAAAGCCACGTTACAAAGCAAGATTGGTTGTCAAAGGGTTCAGTCAAAAGAAAGGTATCGACTTTGATGAAATTTTTGCTCCAGTTGTCAAGATGTCCTCCATACGTGTTGTTCTGGGTTTGGCAGCCAGTCTTGACTTAGAGGTTGAGCAGATGGATGTTAAAACTGCTTTTCTTCATGGGGATTTAGACAAAGAAATCTATATGGAACAACCAAAGGGTTTTGAGTAGAAAGGAAAAGGGCATCTGATGTGTAAATTGAAGAAAAGTCTCTATGGATTGAAACAGGCACCGAGACAGTGGTACAAGAAGTTTAAGTCAGTTATGGGAGAGAAGGCTATAGAAAAACTACTTCTGCTCACTGTGTTTTTGTCCAGAAATTTTATAATGATGATTTTGTTATATTATTAATCTACGTTTATGACATTTTGATTGTTGGTAGGAATGTTTCGAGAATGGATAACTTGAAGAAACAATTGAGCAAATCATTTGCCATGAAGGTTTTGGGACCAGCAAAGAAAGTTCTTGGAATTCGAATAGTTTGAGATAAAGCATCCAAGAAGTTATACATGTCACAGGAGCAATACATAGAGAAAGTACTTGAACGTTTCAAGATGAGTCAATCAAAATTAGTTAGTTCTCCTTTACCCAGTCACTTCAAACTGATCAGTAAACAAAGCCCTTCTACAGATAAAGTTTAGGGTTTAGGGTTTAGAAAAGGAGGATATGAGTAAGGTCCCGTATGCTTCAGCAGTTGGAAGCCTAATGTATGTCATGGTATGTACTAGACCTGATATTGCTCATGCTGTTGGAGTTGTTAGTCGTTTTATGTTCAATCTAGGAAAACAACGTTGGGAGGCAGTCAAGTGCATCATGAGATATTTGAGAGGTACTTCCATTTTGAAGCTCACATTTGAGGATGGAAAGCCAGTACTTGCTGGGTATACTGATTCAGATATGGCAGGGGACTTAGACAGCAGAAAGTCTACTTTTGGTTACTTGATGACATTTGCAGGTGGTGCAGTGTCCTGGCAGTCAAGGTTGCAGAAATGTGTTGCCCTTTCTACAAAGAGATGTTGTGGATGAAGTGCTTTGTACAAGAGTTTGACTTCAAGCAACAACACTGTGACAATCAGAGTGTTATTCACCTTGGTAAGAATGCTTCATTTCATTCCAGAACAAAGCATATTGATGTGAGATATCACTAGCTTAGAGATGCTTTAAATGATGAATTGTTTGAGCTTGAGAAGATACACACGGATCATAATGGATCTAATATGTTGACAAAGAATCTACCAAGTCGAAGCTTGAGTTTTGTCGTTTCACGGTGGGAATGACAAATTCATTCTCAAAGTGAAATAGGAGGAGATTTGTTGGGCTTATTTCACTTGAAGCTCAGCCCATTAGGTTAATTTTATTATGAAATTAACTAATGAACAATACAATGAAAAAGAAAAGTAGTGATGGCAAGATGGCAAGATGGTGGGAAAAGAAAGAAACATAAAATAAATGTGGTTCGTATTTCAGCCTTTTAGAGATCGATTCTTGGTCCAATCAAGCTGAAATTTTGACCGTGTATTCTTGGCACGAGGTTCTTCATTCTGGACGGTGGAGACTTTGTTTGGAGCTATCTACGGTTAGATTCTGGTTGATAGTTGGCTACCACATATTGTGAGATTTTTCATTTTTTCTTTCATTGTCATTGTTGTTTGTTGCCGGGATTGTTATTCTCGAGATACTTGCCTCTAGTTGTGACTATGGAGAACTTTGTTGTACCCATTAAAGATTATAGTGAAGATTTTGACTTCGGTCCGTGGTTTTTCACTCCTCACGTTGAGGGGATTTTTCCACGTGTCCATATACTTTTATTATTATTATTATTATTAATAATTGATCCAAGGTGAAGGTGTTTATCCCAACAAAACGACACAAAAATAGCTATAAAACAAAACAATGAGAGAGTGAAGATATAGCAATAAAAGGACAGTGATAAAAAAACAACAAAAATGATGTAGATTAAAAAATGAACCATACTCTTTTCAAATTTAATTTGAACTCTTCAAAAATTAAGATATGGACATAATATCAAAATCCTAATTGTTCATAGATCATTCAAATACAAAACTAAATGATTGAATTATTAGTTAAATTTCATCATATCAATTGGTAATTAATGAGAGTTCACATCCAAGGAACAGTTCAATCATTCCCTATGGCTTCTTTTTAATCTCTGGACCTATTGCTAATGAAATAAAGAAAATCCAGATACAACTTACTAAATATTTCTATTCAATTCATTTAGATGCTACATTTATATATATATATATATATGATTCCTTGATCTAAATGCATTGAGGACTGACATAAAACTCATACTTGATGAATATTTGGAATGTTGATAAGTAAAGATTCTAAACTCTCCTAGATTCGTCATGCATTAAGGAGTCGATAAACCTTCACATTTTAAAGCATCCATCAACCAATGTTGCTCTGATTAAACTGGACTGGATTTGTCAAGAGATCTCCAACACCACTTTGAGCTCTATTTTGACAATCTATGGAGGGTGGTGGATGCATTGGATCACTCTACTCTTGACTCCAGTTCTATGTCTAAATCAGCTCCCACATCAACTTGCCCAGTTTCTCAGTGTCTACCATACCGTGAAGGACTACGATTGTTTTGTTGTGTAACATTATGCCTAAACTGTGGTCTTGGGATGACCTTTCCATCAATAAACAAATCACCTGAAATTAACATGAATGATTCATACAAGCAAAACGAGCATTTGACTTGAGATAACAACTGATTTCAATTTATATCAATTTGATCAAGTTGAAATGGGATCACCTCCGTAATCTTTGTTCGGAACATCTTGATATGAATCTGGAAAAACCCATCGAACACCTGGCAATTCTGTTTCATACGGAATGAAAAAGCTCAAATCAGTTGCCAATTCTATATTTTACATAAGCTAAAGCGAAATTATCAATAACTAACGAAAATCACAAATGTGAAACCTTCACAGTTGTAACACAAGAACATTCAAACTAAAACCAGGTCAATTCTGAAGCAAACTTGGAAATAGAAAGAAAAAGATCACAAGCCATTCAAATATTATCTAGGAAGTTGCATCAAACGAATTGCGTGGTTGAGCTAAAAAAGTACTCTTTCTATCTTTAAATTTAATCCAAACACTAGCTAGTAGACACATTTCCAATATCTATAAGATGAAAAAAAAATTGATTCACATCACAAGACTCATTAGTGTTGTCAAACATTCATGGTGGTAACACACATATTATCAAACAAAAACTCAAGTCCATTCTACAGCAAACTTCAAAATAATTGGGAAAATTTCTTAGCGCTGTATTGGGTTTTGAAAACTAAGTTTATAAACGGTATCATTCTTTGTTTGCTATCTACTTTTAATAGTGTTTTCAAAATGCATAGTTTTGGCAACTAATTAAAGTAGTTTCTTAAAATACTTGTTCTACGTTTTAGAATTTGGCTGAAAATTCAAATTCAAATGGTAACCATGGTAGTAAAAACAAACATAACTTCAAAAAACAAAATGGTTACGAAATGGATGCTTTTATCTTGTTTTGTGAGAACTTTCATCAAACACACTGCACGCTTGAGCTCAAAAGTACACTTTGAATGTTCACATTTAATCCAAATAATCAACACAATGCAATAGATACATGATGAATCAAGGTTACTTATTCTAATCACAACACGAATAAGCAAAAAAACAATGAAGTATTACCTTTCATTTTCCGAGAAAGCTCTTCCGAAATCAATGCACCAAATCCAGTATACGTGGTAGTACAAACTGAGTATATTTTCTCCTTCGCCTCTTCCTCACTGAAAAATCAGAAGAAAGCAAAAATCCTAAAATAACTAAAGAATAAAATCCGTGTTAAAACGATTTGTCTTCAATCCGATACCTTCCGACAACAGCGGCCAGAGTTTTGACATAAGAATTAACCATCTCTTCCTCCGATGGTTTCGGGTCATTAGGAAAATCCAGCACTATCAGCCAGTGCTCGTAATCGCAGCCATCGTAGGGTATTGAATCTTTTGGAGGTCGCTTGCTCGAATTAGGAGAAGGATCGTTGAGTAGAGAGGATTCGGATTCCGAAGCCTTGCATCGAATAGGAAGATTAAATGAATTAGGGGTTATTTGAACCTGTCTGTTGAGGAGAGGAAAAGCGAAACGCAGGCGAGAAGAAATAGGAGATGGAAGTAAGAAGGAAGAAGAAGATGATGAAGATGAAGAGAGGCTTCGGCTAAGAACAGTGAATAATGTGCGCCGAGTGGCTGAGGACGCCATTGTTGAAAGCAGTAGGGTCTCTGATGAGTTGGGATTTAAGAGAGGTCTGGGAAAATGAAGGAAAGTACACTATACGTCGTCGTTTTCGACATATAAAACTGTTCTTCTCTTACAAAATCTCTCTCAATTTTCAAAATAAAAACGTTCATATTCGTTAATTCAAGATATTTACACAAATTTAAAGTTACAAAAATATTTTTAAAATGTAAAAAGGGAATTTAGAATTAATTTTGGATCTACTAAATCATGAAATTATTCATTTTGAAAAATGGTAATATAAAAAAATGTATAGAGAGTAAAAAGTTATTCTACTATAAAGCAAATTATTGAGATAAAAGTTTGCTAACCATTAAAATTCCAAGGGATAAATGCTTCTTTGTTTTGTTCAGTAAAACACTACTTTCCTTTAAAAGCTTTTAAATTCTATCATCTGAAGCCATGGTCCAAAAATTTGACAAGTCAAAAATAAATTATAAAGTTTATCACTAATAAATTTTTAGCAAAAAGTCCGCCCAATTTCTTAAGTTCCTGCTTTCAGAACAACCCGAAAGTGAAGATGGCGAAGATTCAGAATCGAACCATAATTTTTTCAAATTTATAGTTTGAATCATTAAAAAATTCAGATATTGTCACAACATCACTAACTTAGAATCTTTAAAATCAAAGTCCCCAGAATTCATAGATCATATAAACTAAAAAATATATATACACATTTTTTAAAAAGCATCCATCAATCAGTGTTGCTCCGATTAAACTCGCCTGGATTTGTCGAGAAATCTCCAATACCACTTTGAACTCTATTTTGACCATCCATGGAGGGTGGTGGCTGCATTGGATCACTCTGATTTTGACCCCAGTTCTGTCTCTGAATCGGTTGTCTCCGATCAACTTGCATAGTTTCTCGCCGTCTATCATACCGTGGACGAGGCCTGTTTCTACCAGGTTGTTGTGGCCTATCATGGTACCTATATTGCGGTCTTGGGATGACCTTTCCATCAATAAACAAGTCACCTGAAATTAACACAAATGATTCATAAAAGCAAAATAAGCATCTGACTTCAGATATCAAGGCGTTTCAATGTATATCAATTCAATCGAGTTAAAGGCGCAATCACCTCCGTAATCTTTGTTCGGAACGTCAAGATATGAATCTGGTAAAACCCATAGAACACCTGGCAATTCTGTTTCATCCAGAATGAAAAGCTTAGATCAGATGCCAATTCTATATACAAAGGCTAAAGCAAAAGTATCAATCAATAACACAAATCATAAATGACAAACCTTCACAGTTGTAAAACAAAAATGACCAAACTAAAATCGGGTTGATTCTGAAGAAAACTTGAAAATAGAAAGGAAAAATCCTAAGCAATTCAAATATTATCTAGGAAGCTTCATAAAAAGCATCACGTTCTTGAGCTAAATAAGCACTCTTTCACTCTTCAATTTTAATCCAAAAAACTAAACACAGATTTGATTCATATCACAAGACTCGTTAATTTTGTTGTTTACAAAAGGCTGCTTTATACAACAAAGTACAAAGGATCACAACATAATACAAATGCCAAGCCTTCATGGTGGTAATACAGATATTATCAAACTAAAACTCGAGTCAATATACAGCAAACTTCAAAATAGATGGGAAAATTTCTTAGGCCTCCATTTGGGTTTTGAAATTAAGCTTATAAACACTACTTCTACTTATTGTTGTCTTTTTTGCTATCTAATTCTTAGTGGTGTTTTCAAAATACGTAGTTTTGGTGACTAATTGGAGTAGTTTCTTAAAAGACTTGCACTTCATTTTAGACTTTGGCTGAGAATTCAAACTCAAATGGTAACCATGGTAAAGAAATGGTAGGAAGAGAATGATAATCTAAGAAATGCAGACATGACACTTAGACACTCCCATATCGAACACTTGTTAGTGAGCCAAAATGTGTTAGACATGCATAAAATACATATGGAGCAGAGTAAAAGAACACAGATTTATGACAATAATACTAAAAACACACACACATGTATGCATAAAACACTCGTTGAGCATACATAGAACTAATTTCTATCTTTTAAGCATGTAATGCATTAACCTTGTTATGGCATGCCCTAGACTTTTAAGAAATGACTTATTGCCATGTATCCATGTCTTGTATCCCTATTAGTGCTTTTCGAAACATAATTTTCAAAAACTAAATGAATGAATTCGTTTTATCTAATTTTTTAGAACTTTGATCAAACACATTGAGTGCTTGAGCTGCTCAAAACTACACTTTCAATCTTCAATTGTAGTCCAAATACTCAACACAATTCCAATATCTACAACGAGAATAAATCAGATTCCCAAGGCTCCTCAATCTAATCATAACACGAATAAGCCATGAAACTATTACCTTTCACTTTGTAAGAAAGCTCTTCCGAAATCAATGCACCAAACCCAGTATACGTAGTTGTACTAACCGAGTATATTTTCTTCTTCGCCTCTTCCTCACTGAAAATCAGAAAAAAAACGAAAACCCTAAAATAACTAAAGAACAAAAGCCGTTTTATAATAATTTGTTTTCAATCCGATACCTTCCAACAACAGCAGCTAGAGTTTTGACATAAGTATTAACCATCTCTTCCTCCGATGGTTTCGGGTCATTAGGAAACTCCAGCACTATCAGCCAGTGCTCGTAATCGCAGCCATCGAGAAGTATCGTCTCTTTCGGAGGTCGATTGCTCCAATTAGGAGACGGGTCGTTGAGTGGAGAGTAGCCGGATCCGGAAGCCTTGAATCGAATTGGAAGATTGAATGATGCAGGGATTATTTGATCCTGTCTGTTGAGGAGAGGAAAAGCAAATCGCAGGCGAGAAGAAATAGGAGGAGATGGAAGTAAAAAGGAAGAAGAAGATGATGAAGATGAAGAAATGCTTCGGCTAAGAACAGTGAATAACGTGCGCCGAGTAGCTGAGGACGCCATTGTTGAGAGCTTGACGGTAGCTGAATGAGACAGTAGGGTTTTTGGTCGATGAGATTTTAGAGAGGTTTGGGGAAATGAAGGACGGTACAGTATACGGCGACGTTTTAGGAATATAAACAAAAAAAAATATAGATTTAGACCATCAATAGTCTATTAACTACGTGATTATATCAACTTAAATTGTAAATTTAGCAATTAGATTTAAAATAATTAAAGATATAGCAACATTTTAAAAAATTTGCAAACATAGCAAAATTTGACAAATTCTGTCAATGATATGAGTCTATCAACGATAGACCATGTTGCAAATATTGGTCTATCACTGATAGATTATAGGAAGTGTATCAGCGATGTTATATTTGTAATTTTTTTAAAATTTTGCTATATCCTTAATTAAAATGATTATTCATTCCAATTTTGTATTATTTTTTAGTAAAATAATTTTTTTAAAAAAATTATATAAGAGTGAGTGAGATTATAGGAATTGTTTAATTATATTTATAGACACTGAACTTGTTACATATATTATATATTATTAGATGAAAATTGCATACGAGGACAAAAACATTTATAAAAATATATAGTCTATAACACCTATTTTTATCATATTAGGAATATGAAAAAATTAGTGATATTAAATAGTTATAGAGTTATCCATTTTTAAATTTACAATTTAAAAAATGCATGACATGAGTTTATTATCATAATTTTTTGTTGCTACTTTTTCAAGTGTCCCCTTTTCAAATATTCGATTTGTCTTGCAAACTAAATCGTCTTCAACCTCGAACCAACATTGGTTTCTTAAAAAATGGACTATTTTGATGCTTTAATGTTCATTTACACTTGTTAACTTTTACGACTTCTCTTTTAAACAAAACCTCGAAGAGCTCAACTTTTATAATTGCAAACCGTA
This sequence comes from Cucumis sativus, assembly GCF_000004075.3. Taxonomy (NCBI): domain Eukaryota; kingdom Viridiplantae; phylum Streptophyta; class Magnoliopsida; order Cucurbitales; family Cucurbitaceae; genus Cucumis; species Cucumis sativus. The sequence goes on from NC_026660.2 coordinate 15,819,449, forward strand.
ATTATAGCACCAAATTTGAAGAATGTTACTGCAATTTGCTTTTAAAAATTGAAGTAAAAAAAAAACTGATTTGCTTTATAACTCTGTAGAGAGAGGATTTCATAACGAGTAGTTCAAAACATGCATAATTTTTTATAATACTGAAGAGCCCAAGAAACAACATAACCAAAGCTATAGTTAAGTACTCATACATATACTTTATACATACATACATACATATATATATAGTGCAGTTAAATATATACTCAACTGCAGGCTCGTAGTTACCTAAATTTGTTTATTTATGTATTACAAGCATCCATCCCTTTACTTTTAGATCAGAAAAGCAAAGCTATTTCCGTTTTGCATACGAACGCCAAGTTGTTATCACGATCCCGCCGCGGGTTTTGGCCAAATGATCAGAAGTCACCACTGCCCCCTGTTTCTCTTTCGTCTTCGAAGGTGGTTGCTCGGCCACCTTACGCGGTGGCTGCATCTGAGCTGGCCTCATCTCCGTTGCCGCCACTACCCTTCTACCGCCCGTTGTCGAGGCTCGACCGAAGAATTTGTCAATCAGTTTGAATCCTTCAATCCCAATCCGCGCCAGGTTAGCATCAGTATCTATAATTTCTCTCTCTCTCCTACCCATAATTCCCGAAGATTAAGAAAAAAAAAGGAATTTGTTTTGGAATGGGTTGTGAAGCTTCGTTTGGTTTTTGGTGCATTATATAGTAGTTTTGGTGGCCCCCATAGCAGTAATTTAAAAATGGTAATAAAAGAATTAGGCCGAGGAATGAACTCTTGATGGGAATTTGATTGAATTTCTTTATAATAACAATGTTTCTTTTTTCTCTTTTTCAAAAGTGATTTAGGGTTGGAAGAAATCAATTAAATGTTTTAAGCTTTCATAACCTATTAATTTATCCATTTATTAGACTTCGTTAAAAATTGTATATTAATTTAGACATTTCAATTAATTGATAAAATTGTAAGTTTTTTAAAGTAAAATACAGAGAGTTTGAAATGATTAAAATTATAATGCGATATTTATATTTAAGCATGGTGATTGAAATGAATATTATGTTAGGCATTATAAAATTAGTCATATATATGGGGAAAGGGATTGGGAATATTTAGGGGTAACTTTTAGCTGTTTTTAAAGATTAATTAAGTTATTAAAAACTGATTTTTAGAGGAATGATTAATAATTTATTACAACAACGTAACATAGCATTAAACTTGTTTTATAATAAACACTAAAAAGGGTGTTCAAAAGGAATTTTGCAAATTGTTCTAAAGGAAGATAAAGATACTTTTAGATTGTAAAAAAAAATGATTAAAGAAACAATTAGGATTAAGATTAGGAAGATATTTGGTTTGTTAGAGAGTAAAATAATGGATTTTAATTTCGTTAAAGGGATTAGGAATATTTGGGGGTGACTTTCTAGGGATGTTATTTGTTTTATTTTTTTATAATATAAAATATAGTTTTGGAGCACTTAAGATATATATATACACAGAGGAGTATTTTAAAAAATAGAAGCAACATATTTAGAAAATGAAAAAAGTCACATGTCCAAAAAAATTCTCAAAATGCTTAAATTTAGTTTTTTTTTTTCTTTATTAGATTATTAGATGATCATTTAAATTTTGTTGTCATGTAGAGAGAGAATTTCAGGGCGAGAGTAGTTCAAAACAAACATAAGATTTTTGTCACGATATTTTATATTTGTCACACAATTTAAACAACCACATAACATTTTTTTAAAAAAATAGATATTGTATATTTGGTACACAATTTTTAACCAAATAATTGTTTGAAAAAAATTAATTACAGAAAAATAGAAAATGACCATTGAAAGAAGAAGAAAAAAGACTGCAGAGGAGAAGAAAGACGATGAAAAGTAAAAATATTGTCGAAGATCATAAGGAATAGAGAATAGATGAAAAATATATAAAACATGACATGAATAAATCGAAAAGAAGATGAAAAAATCGGAAAGAAGAGAAAAATCAAAATTGAAAAATCGTTATAAACTAGTAAGGGCAAATGTGAAATTTTGAAAAAGAAAAATTAGCATTAATAGGTTTTTCTTAAATTGTTATATAAGATATAAATATTTGGTCGTTTTATTCTATTTATGAAAATTAACTATATATATATATATACATTTTGCTAAATTATATATGTTTTAAACATATAAGTCGAAATAAACATAACTCAATTATTTGATTTATAACCTAAGTTAATCTTGATTGTGGAGCTTTATCGGCCCGATAAACTCAAGTTGTAGACTTCCACCTATAGACAGAAAAACCCAACTTTTATAAATGTAAGTTTTTGTGCCAATGATTGATTAGATTATCAAATAATTATAAAATAGAACGGGAAAAAATCTTGATAAACCTTTTCTATAAATACATCATTATAACCTAAATCTTAGCTTTAACGTACTCTCACTTTTCAACTTAAGCATTGGAATATGTATGACAATTACTGTATGTGCATTTCAATTTAATTAGTACTTCATTAATAAATGTCACAATTTTTCGATTAAGACAACAAATTTTATTTAAATTTAATTTTTAAGATTCACGATATTTTGTTTTTCTTTTATTAAATACTCAGGTGTTTAAGACTTATTAATTAAATTAAAATGATTATGAAATTTGGAATTGTAAACTTCAATTATAATAGTACGATAAATCATAAAATTCAATGTTATAAGTTCCATTAATTTTTAAAACATTTTGATATATGTATAAAAACTAAATTGAAATTATTATCAAACAGATTCTAAATTAATAATTTTTTAAGGGGTTTATAGAAAAAGAAAAAAAGCAGTGTGGAATTGAAGTTTCGTAGTGAGTAGAAAAAAAAGGTGAGTCTTCCATTCAATGTTCAAATTGGGTCGGCAAAGGTTCGTTCTTTTTGTCTCTTTTTTCTCAAAGGAATAATAATCCTTTTGGTGTTTAAAGACGTCATAGTGGTGACGACCACACTCATTTTGCTCTCTATTTTCTAGATTTTCCACCATATATTTAGTTATATCATTTTATTTTTTATTATCTCTCACTTACTTTCAACTCATTTCTATAGATCTACTGTCTGTCATCTTTAATGATATATGTCGTTCGCTATGTATGTTCATCGCGATCTTTGTTCAGATCCACGATCCAACGTTCCGTCCATAATATGAATATGTTAGAATTGCACAAGAAGTTTTGTTTAAAGAAAAGCACCTTGACATCCAATCTTGCTAAACAATTTGACGTTGTTCTTGTGAGCATTGATCCACCCAATAGAGCATCAAACACTTTTTGTAAGAATTGTAAGCTCCCTGGTCATAAATTTATTGATTGTCCTAAAATAAAGATTCCTTCATATATGAAAACTAAAAAAAATACAGTTAAGAAAAGAATATACAGAATAATATCGATTAAAGATACTCTAAATGTCCAATAATATATTTGGTTAATTTTTCAAAAGTTTTGATTTGGTTCACATAATCATTCCTCACAATAGTTTGTTATTATTGATTGATTTTTTAAAAGTGTGTATGCTTTAATTTGTTTTTTTAAATTCATTTGTGATTGTCTTCATCTAGTTGCCCATTGGTAAGAGGTATTAGAAATTTGAATCATTCGCTTCCACGTCTTGTATTAAACTAAAAGAAAAAATTATTTGTAACAAAAAGACAATATGTAATACTTCGAAGATTTATATATGTCATTGAATAAAAACTCGTAGATTAGTATGAATGCAATAAAATCACGTATGGATTATTTGACATATATATGGATACGTACTCACGTGCCTAGCTAGGATGATTTTTTTTCTTTGTTTACTTTTTCACATGTACGGAAAGGGAGATGGATGGTATCCAAAAAGAGTATAAATATATACATAGATAATTTATGTATGGGAATAGCTTTATTCGTATTTATCCATGGGGTGTTAGACAATGAAATAGGTATTTTTTTTATATATATACACATTAGACAAGAAGAAAATGAATCAATTATATTTAATTTCAAAGTAATTTAGAACAATTTACTACGAAAATACTCTTCAAATTCATTATCTCAATTTTATAATAATAATAATAATTATTGATGATTGCTTGATAAAAAAAAATAGTCAAAACGAGACTATCTAAATTAGCTTTATCGCTGAGTTGTTTGTGTTTTTTCGAATTTTTCAAATATTGTAATTCATGTTTAATTAATTAATTAATTAAAGCATTTAAATGAGATCGTTCATTTTACTTTATAAAGTATTTGAAGCGACTAAAATGTAGATCTAACAATTGAGTGTAAAAGGAAATATTATCCAATAATAAATTCTTAAAATATATAATGAAAAATATTTGATCCAATAATGGAATTTTAGAGTAAAACAATAGGGTAAATCAGTATTTTCATGAACATATTCGTTCAAGAAAATGAATTTTATTGTGTGGGTTTTAGATATGTGAATAATTTTGTTGACTAATTAGGATTAATTCCAGTATTTTCTTGGCTTGTCAAAACTATTTATTTTCTTTTTATTTAGAGCAGCAAAATAAATGAAAGATTCTTCCAATTAATTTGTGATATATATGGGATTGTTGATGAGTTGAAATTCACACCCAAAATTCTCTTGACCAACAAAAAAAACCCATCTCAAGTTTAAAAGCTTTCATATTCTCACTAAGTTAATTAAAACTTTTAAATGTCAAGAATTAGGAAAAGTTTTTATTCCTTGTAGAGAATAAAAAGAAATCAATTGTTGTTGGTTTACAAGCAACACTAAACTAATAAACATTGAATTACATGTATGTTAAAAATGTTGTAATTAAAATTTTAATTTATGAATTTTGTGCTATTAGAATATTGAAGTTTGAAAAAACTTTCGATTTTAGGTGGGAGGTATGTTATTGATATATATAAGTTTTCTCGTAAGAAAAAGAATAATTAATTTATTAGATGTAAAATTAAATTTCCCTTTAATGAAATCAAATATTGAATAGGTTAATTATTTATTATTCTATTAAACATAACCTTTAAAATTAAAGAATTTGTTGACATGAAATTGAATATTTAAAATATAATAAACATAAATTAAAAAGTTAAATTTACACTTTTTTTTTACCGACCATGTATATAGTCAACATAATTGATAGAGTAATAAGTAAGTATATAACCAACATGAATTCATGTCACACTTACATGAACCGGAGACTGTAGGTCTCAAATTCAATTTCTTCTTATACCCTAGTTATATTATAATATTTTTTTAAAAAAATCAAATATATATAATCATTGAATAAGAAATTTCGAGAGCAATCACAAGTTGCCACATCATTTATTAAATTAATGGTGAAAAGTGCAAATAATTGAATTTGGAACTAATTAAAAAATTGATATGTATCCCAAATTCAAATTGAAAATATAAATTGGTTAATTTCGATAATGACCCATGTTTTCATCATAACCGTTAGATCAAATTAATTACTTTGGTTCAATTAAATATTATTTACTTGGACTATGTTCAGTTAATTCTGATTGAAGCTCCTTTGAAAATACAAGTTTTCTTCCAATACTTTAACTTCAAGAACATCACATGCTCCGCTTCATACAAATCAAGCGTAAGCAAAATCAAATTCTAGAAATCGAACCGTATCGCATCAAATTAACGAAAATACAACATCAACTCTAGTTCAACTCCACTAATCAAATTTCTCATGAAATTTCGTGCGAACAATAACTATTCAAAAATTGTAAATATATCAAAGTTTATTACGATGGATTAAACGATACGCGTTTAGACTTTAATTGAATTTGAATTTGAGATTAGGTTATAATATTTAAATTCTTAAACTTTCCTCCAATTATGAACTTTTAGAAACGAATAGTTCAACAATTTAACTACATTTCAACCTTAGATAATATTACAAAAATACTTTAAAGTCTATGCATCCAATAGCTCCATATCATAATTCAAAACTTCTAAAAAATTAATGTATATAAATTCAAAATTTTGTATCTTATAAAACTTTTGACTGAATTAAAACACACAATAAAATTTTCAAAATCTTGAAACAACTGGATTTGTAATTTAACAGAAATAATATTATAACACAAAGCTATTGTCTAATTGATGTGTTTCTTTCTTTGTAGAGGAAGAGAAGAGATATACTGTTAGAGATTTCATAAGTAGTAAATCAAATATATTTCTTAACTTATTGATATACTACATAGCAAACCAAGAAAGCAAACTAGAGCTGTACTTTATGATATATATATACTATGACCACCAAGTAGTTCTAGTTTCTAGAGGTTGTACAAAGCTAAAATTCATTTTGCATACGGACGCCAAGTTGTTATCACGGTTCCGCCGCCATGTTTAGCCACTTGATCGGAGGTCACGGCGGCCACGGGTTTTTCCTTCCTTATCCTTGGAGGCTGCTCCGCCTTACGTGGTGGTTGCGGCAAAGCTGGCCTTGCCGTCTTCGCCGCCACCCGTCTCGCCCCTGTGGACGATGCTCGACCAAAGTATTCATCAATTATTTGGAACCCCTCTCTCCCAATCTTCGCCAGGTCACCACGAGAACCCCTAATTTCTCTTTCTCTCAGAAATCCCATGATTTTGGTAGGAAAAAAAGAGAGAGATATGTTATTCTTTATTGCTTGGTTGGGTTTGTGAAGCTTTCATCTTTGGTTTGCCTTGTTATATAGAGAATTAGGGAACTGAAGAAAGCTTTAAATTTTGGGCTAACTTGGGGCCCCTCCATATGGAAGAATAATATTATAATGAGATTTTCTTTGCCCTTTTTTATTTTTTGGGAATAAATAATGGAATGAGATTTTGTAAGAAAGTGATATAGTGGGTTTTAATAAATAATTGGAATAAGATTTGGAATGATATTTTGTTACAAAGTAGAATTATGGGCTTTTAATTATTTAAAGTAATATTTGGGTGCAACTTTATATTTATTATGTGCTTTGTTTATAATTGTTAAATTTAGAGATTTTTAAGATTAAAATGATGGATTTTTTTTAATTGAATTGAAATTAAATTGGTATATAAGATGATCAATCATTTGAATGTTGTATTTAAAAGTGGCCAATATTTTGGGATATGATTAATTTGTCTTTTAACATGATCTTTTATGTTTAATATTTTTAGATGGAATTAGATATTGCTTTATGTAAAAGCACTAATAAAAAAAACAGAGAGAGAAAAAGGTATTTTTGTGTGTGCTTTAAATCTTTTTCTTTAGTAATATCATTCATCATATAGCTAAATAAGATTTTAAAAATTATTCTTCAATTGTTTTTAGGAAATAAATAAATAAATATTTTGTTTGATCTTTTATTTAAATATGTTTTTATATAACTAAAAAATACCTGCGTTTCATGTGTAGAAATTATATTGTTTTTCTTTTTATATTTAAATACTACTAATTAAACAAAGTAATATGTTGAGTAACTTTTTTTTGTAGTTTAACTTAGTATGAAGATTCAACAAACTATAAACTTCGTGTGTATATACGAATATAATTTGATGACAAATGAGTTGTGTTCTTTTAAACAATAAGAATAATTTAAAATGAAACTAAACAAAATACTGAAGTTTTAATTTATAAGTAAACACCCCTAATGTTTAGAGAGGGATAGATTATCTTTTCAACTATAACAACGTGGGTCTCAAAACATTACTTTTTATTCAATTTTTATATATTGTAACATTTTCTGTGAATGTTGCTTGAAAAAAAAATATCTAAAATTACATATTCACATTAATTGTGCACAACAAAATATAATTCTAAATGTAATCTAAAAATAAATTTAATGAGTATAATAATTTAAATATTAAAATAAAATGTAACAGAAATTAAAAGAGAAATAAGAAAATTCACGCATATTCAGCTTGAACGTGAATCATCCCAAAAAATGAAAAATAAGAAGGAAAGAAAAACAGTTAGTTTCTTTTGAACTACGTAGAAAAACAAAACTATATTATAATGAATGACAGACATTATATCATTTTTCTACTCTCCTTCTCTAAATTCATATATTTCTTCGTTTTTTTAAAATTATATTAAAGCAAATTAATGTCCTATATAAACTATATCTTTCTTCAACTCTTTCTCTAAAATCATAAAGTATTAATATGTTGTAACACCAAAAATATATTTCAACTTAAAAGCAAAGCGAAAGATGAACGATGAGAGTTGGATCAATCAATATTATATGTTATTATATAATATAAATTATTATAAGAAAAAAATACATATATTTTTGCCATAGAAAAAACACATATAGTTTGTAAAAAAATTCAAATGTTCGTATGAAAATGATGTCTTTATATACTTGAAGAAAATAAATGGTTACCGGTCTTTTAAAATCTCATAATTAAATATAAATTTATGCATTTTAGAAATTGACTTATTAAAATAAATAGATAAAAACTTTTCATATTCCACAGTGAAGTTAAGAATTTGAAAAGATAATACTCTATTGATTTTATTATTTATATTAAATAAAAACAAATGATATAACTAATTATAAAATAAAATAATTCATAAACTTATTTTTTTAAATTTAAAGAATAACTAATATTTATTTTAAAGTATAGGATAATGTTGTAAATTTAAAATTTGACAAAAGATACAATTGATTAAAAAATAATTATCCTTTTAAGCTACATTTTAATACAGTAAGAATTAACGGATTGAAAAGAGGTGGAAGTGATTTAGAGATTATCATTTTTTTTCTTTCCAAAATTGTTGAATTTTTTAGAGATAATGTACTTATAGTTTTTTTTCTTTCCAAGATTATCATTTAGAGATAATGTTTTGTTTGCTAAACGCCAAAGTTTATAGTTTATTATTCTTAAGGCTCCTAAACTTATATAGACGAGTTATTTTTTGAAGTTTTATCTGAGCATGAAATTAAATCCTTTTATTAAATTATGATAAAATCTACTTATAATTTTAAATACAAAATCATTTTAACACGACAAAACTATTAAAACTATTTATAATTATAATAAAATTTCAAAATTTTTCACTAAAATATATAGAAGTTAAGTTTACAATTTGACTGCCATCATTAAAATTAAAAGAGGGTAGGGAATTGAATTCGTTCAGTATGATGTTTCCTTTCGTGATATCAAGATTCCCACCAAAATTGGGTATGCTTCAATTGTTTACACTTGTACCTTATGAATGCAACATTTAAATTCAATAGTGGAATCAAATTCTAACATCCCCTACCCATCCCTATCCAATCTTTTCTTTTTTTACCAAATTTTAAAATGAAATTTAAAACAAAAGCCAAGTGTTATTCCAATTTATGAAAATGTACTTTCAACTTTTGAATTCATTCCTTTTAAAGAGAATATAATTGTTCCATTTTCACTTTAAATATTTTGAATTGGATGACTATTATTCTATATATTCTTTACCATTCACAAATTTCAATCATTAATTCACCAAGATTCGTATTAGTTTTAAATTAAGTACCCTTCACTACCTTAATCAATCATTATATCTTTGTTACATGATCGTTATTTGGAATATTTCAAATTTGGTTTATATCGCCTCTTTTTCTTTTTCGTCGGTTGGTTTTTAAAACATATATGATTCTTAATACTTTAATGATGGTTTATTGTTCCATTTTTTTAACTTTTTGTATCTTTAAGTTTTAAGTTTGGAATTTCATTTCAATTTAGTTTTTAGGTTTTAAATTATTGCAATTTCAATATTTAAATTAAAATTAATTTGTTGTCGGAAGAGTTTAATATAGTGAATGTGAGGGGATCTCATTCTTAGGGGTAGTCTAAACATATTGTATTGAAGAGATCTCATACAAAACTTGAGTAAACATTATTATGCAAGTGAAGGGAGTTCAAACTTAAGAGGATTATTGGTTGAAAAGCAAGTTATACGAGAGTCATTGAAAAATGAGTCTATCAAACAAGTACTTTCGTTAAAATTGTTAAACTCTTTATAAGTAAAGTTTTGTTTCACCAGACACATTGCATCCTAGACGTAGGTGATTTTGCACTGAACTAGATTATATATCTTTGTGTCGTATTTTCTGTTTACTTCTATGACGACTCTCTTGTCATATATATTGTATGTGACATCGTGCTATTGTTTTTTTTCACCTAGAAATCATAATATTTAACCGATTTGATGACATTGAAAATGTAGAGAATGCAATTAATTTGAAATTATCCGTCATCTTTGATCGGTGTGTAAAAATTTGGAAGAGTAAAATGTGGAAAATGATTAATTGTTACTAAGCAAATTTGTTTATAAATGGGCCGCAGTTTCGTCAGATCCAACTGGGTTGGGCCGAGTAAAGAATTGAAACACAGCTGCCATCACCCCCGAATTACGAGCCCATTTTCAATATTTAAGGCCCAATTGTAAATTTCATTGAAGAAGAAGTTGTTTTCTTTTTCCTTTTTTCTCTTTTAAAATAAAAGAATATGAATTTAAATGAGTTTAATTAGTTGAGTTTTAGCCGATGAATCAAAACAAATCAGAAGGAAAAACCCAAAACCGTATTGAAAATTGCATTGGTCATCAGCCATCAATCTTGAACTGTCTTATTAATTGGGTTCGAAAAATAAAAGAAAGGGCAAAAATGAAAAAAATTACGAACCACAAATCGAACAACATTCTCGGTAAAAGAAATAACTAACATTCTACTTTTAACCTTCATTTACCCTTTATAAATTCACCCCAATTCCACTCTCATTCCAATCCAGAGCCCAAGGGGCAATCCATCTATTGTCTTTCAGAAAAGCCCCTACAGCTCTGAGGGAAAAAAAATAGAAAAAAAAATCCCAAAAAATCCCCCAAAAAAATAATCTTTTTGTTTTCAATCTTTCAAAATGTCAAACGGATTTGCCAATGCCGAAGGTGATAAAAAGAAGAAGAAGATAGCCATCATTAGTGTGTCTTCTTTAATCCTGGTAGCAATGGTTGTTGCCGTTACCGTTGGCGTCAACAATGCACCCCATGGAGAGGAGCACGGTGATGACAATCATGGCAGCGAAACCACTCCTGAAATCACATCATCCACCAAAGCTATCCAAGCCATTTGTCAACCAACGGATTACAAAGAAACCTGTGAGAAGAGTCTAGAGGCAGAAGCCGGTAACACAACAGACCCAAAAGAGCTAGTGAAAGTGGGCTTTAAAATCGCAACAAGGAGTCTGAACGAGGCTATTAAGAATTCAACCACACTTAAAGAATTAGCCAAAGACCCCAGAACCAACCAAGCCCTTCAAAATTGTCGTGAGCTACTAGAATATGCCATTGATGATTTGAACCAGTCGTTCGAAAGAATCGGCACCTTCCAAATGTCCAAACTCGATGATTTCGTCGCGGATTTAAAGATTTGGCTCAGTGGTGCACTCACGTACGAACAAACTTGCTTGGATGGTTTTGAAAATACTACAGGTGATGCTGGTGTCAGAATGCAAGAGTTTCTGAAGTCAGCTCAGCAAATGACAACCAATGGCCTTGGCATTGTTAATGAATTGTCTACCATTCTGGGTTCACTTCAGCTTCCTGGAATGAGTGGACGACGACTTTTGGAAGATGATGATCGTGAAATGCCATCATGGGTTAGCGACGGAAAGAGACGATTGATGCAGGCGGGAGCCGCTGCGATGAAACCTGATTTGGTTGTAGCTCAAGATGGGAGTGGGAAATACAAAACCATAAATGCAGCTTTAGCTGATGTGCCTTTGAAGAGTAATAAAACGTTTGTGATTCATGTGAAGGCTGGAATTTACAAAGAAATTGTTGTCATCCCCAAACATATGACTCATCTTACAATGTACGGTGATGGTCCAACCAAAACTGTCGTCACTGGTAGCTTAAACTTCATCGATGGCATTCAAACATTCAAGACTGCTACCTTCTGTAAGTACAGTAGCATTTGATTTGATTTGATTTGATTAGTTTTGGTCTAATTAATTGATATGGTTCAATTCGATTCAGCTGCAATTGGAGCTAACTTCTACGCTAGAGATATGGGATTCGAGAACACAGCTGGAGCAGCAAAGCACCAGGCCGTGGCCCTACGAGTCCAATCCGATAGATCAATCTTCTTCAACTGCCAAATCGACGGATACCAAGACACACTCTACGCACACGCTCATCGTCAGTTCTATAGAGATTGCACAATCAGTGGCACCATCGACTTCGTCTTCGGAAACGCTGCTACAAATTTCCAGAACTGCAAGCTAGTGGTGCGAAAGCCATTGGATAACCAACAATGCATCGTAACTGCTCACGGGCGTTTGAACAGAAAGGAACCAACGGCATTGATCTTCCAGAGCTGCCATTTCATGGGTGATCCAGCTTACTTGCCATTCAAGGCCATCAACAAGGCTTATTTGGGACGTCCATGGAAGGAATATTCAAGAACCATTATAATCGGATCAACAATAGACGATATAATTCAGCCAGAAGGATGGTTGCCATGGATGGGAGATTTTGGATTGAACACATTGTTCTACGCGGAGGTACAAAACAAAGGAGCAGGGGCTGATGAAAGTAAGAGAGTGAAGTGGAGAGGAATTAAACATATTACGCCACAACATGCTGCGGACTTCACTCCAAGACGATTTATTGATGGCGATGCATGGATTCCTGCCAAGGGAATTCCTTACTCTTCTGGGATGATGTAATGAACAAAAGGGTTTTAGTAAAACCAAACCGAACCGAACCCTTTTTTCTCTTTTTCTCTTTTTCTCTTTTTCTTTTGGCGTTCGTTTAATGGAAATCCTATGGGAAATAATTTCACTTATATTACCTATATTTATATTATGATCTGAATCTTCTTTCTTTCGTCTAATTTTTGTTTGATGCAATTATTATAAATCATGGTATATAAATAAAGAAAAATAATGTGTTTGAACTTTTTGGTAAATATTAGAGATTGATACAAACAAGAAAATGAAAGGAAATAAGAGTCTTAAGTTAATAGATTTTGAATGGAAGAAAAAAATGTTTACTTGAGGAATTAGAACTCTTCAAACTGAACATCATTTGGTACAAAACTGATCATAACTATATTCAAATAAGAAAAAAAAAAATTAATTACAAGTTTAATCTTATAATTAGAGAGAGAGAAAAAAGATTCATAAAACATTCTTTCTTAAAACTAAATTATAAGAACCACATTTGCAATTAAAAAAAAAGTTCGTATTTGTATTTTTGGTTCACAAAACAAATATTTACAATTCTAGCCACGTTCCGTTCCATCACAAAACCGTTATCTTTCTGAACCGACTGCTTCTATTTCCTCCTTAACGGACAACGACTTCACAAAATTCACCGTTGCCCTCGACGTCCCATCATCCGACATGTCGTTCACATGCCTCGACTCATCATCCACCACCTCCACCGACGCCGCCATCTCAACCGGACACCGATGATCCGTTTCTTCCTCACCAGATCTCGAACCCAGTTCACAGACATCAATGGCAATCTCCCCCGGGTCATCATGCGGGCCGGACTCACATTCGGGTTCGGGTTTCACCTCAGATCTACAAAGCGGGCAAGTCGCGTGGGAATAAAACCACATATCAATACACCCCACGTGGAAGCTATGGTTGCATTTCGGAATACTCCGTCCGATTTCGTTCTCTTCAAATTCCGATAAACAAACCGCACAGTAAATCGGATCCGGGTCGGTTTTCTCCGAGTGAACGAAAACGGGTAGGGACTTGAGAATCGACTGCGGCAAACCACGCGACGGAACACCAGCGGCGGCGATTCGAGGCTCGGCAGTGAAAACAAAGTGTTGACGGCGGCGACGGCGGCGGATACGAGATGGGCGGGGGGTGGAGGAGAGTAGGAACAATCGAACGTAGAGATGAAGACAAATCATGAGGATGACGACAAATAATAATAAAATGATTGCGCCGAGCATGATTTTGCCGCTGAGAGCGTAACGTGTGTAGGAGGGCGGATATAAGAGGGAGGCATCGTCGTCGTCGTCGGCCATTGGCGGCGAGGAAATAGGGAGAGAAAAAAGGGAAATTGAATAATGATAATTGGGAAGAAAGGAAAGAAGGGGATAAGGAAATTTAAAGGAAAAAGGAAGGAAACTTCGTGAGGGTTTCTGGTTGGAGGAAGGCTTGTTCTTTAGAGTCTATGAAGGTCAACAATATTTTAAATCATTTGTTAAAATCATATATATTATAATTGAATTCACTAGTGAAGTGGATTTGGCAGTAGTGGTGTAGGCGAAACAAATTACATTGACTAATTACTTTAAATAATATCAATATAAATTTCTAAATTCAAATACAATTTCAACAAATATTTCTAAATCTACATCTAAATCCATTCAAAATTATATATTTTATACCAACAAAATGTGTTTCTACTTACAAGGGTATCACAGTTTTCTCTCTCTCTCTCTCTTTTTTTTTAGTTTCTCTTGCCATTTTGGTAACATATTGGCATGAAAATAATTATATCTAACTTATTTTAGATGAAAACATATGAGAAATAGGTTATAAATTTAAATGGACTCAGTAGTAAAAGTTTAAATTGAACTTAACAATGATTTTCTTTTTCTATAAATGTCTTGTGTTTATTATATTTTAGTTTATTTTGGTATGTTTTAAAACGTTTATTGTTATTATAACTATTTTTATTTTAGAGATAATTGTGGTTTGTTGAAGTGTTTTCAGTGTATTTGCAAACAACAAATAGTTTTAAAAAATATTAACTAATTTGGATTAACAATATTTTGCTTATATTCCCTAAATATATGCCCATATCCTTATATCCCCTGTATGCATATAATTCTTTAAATCAAATTAATTAACATTTATTTATTTAATTTAAGTTTAATAAAAATTTCTACCACAAAATTGCTAAAAGAATTTAAACTGTTACTCCTTCTTTAGATTTCATAATATTTGAATTCCCTAAAACATTGACAATCACTGCTACATTATTTTCATATGATAATACATATTACCTATGGTTAATAAAGAAATGGTTATGAGAATTTTAACCATTCCCAAATCATTAGATTTTATAATATTTTGATTTCAAATATTACATCATATTCTTAATGACAAACATAAATTAAGCATTTTGTATTATTTATATTTCAAGTTATTTAAAGAAAATTATCAGATAATACATAGTACGAATGGTTAATAATAATTTAAAAACAAAGTTTTATCATCACTACAATCGTGCTAATTATGATTATACACTTATTTTGATTGATTTTTATTAAAAAAATAATTTATTGTGCCTCTTGTATCATATAATTATTTTTCACGTTGTGTTTTTTAATTACGTTAATATTCATATTTATTTTAACTATATACTTTTTTATTTTGTATGTGATGTTTTATTTCCAATCATCATTGTTATGCATGTGTAATCAAAAAATATAATCCGTGTTTTACTTGTATAATTCATAACAAATTTTTGGATTTTTAACATTCAAATCAAATTAATTAACATTTATTTATTTAATTCATAAAACTTATGTTTAATAAAAAAAATATAATAAATTGTTAAAAGATTTTCAACTATTCCTCTTTTGTTAAATTTCATATTATTTTGAATTCAGATATTATAATATGACACACTTATCCACTACTTTTAAACGATTTATATTTCAAATTGTTTAAAAATATTTATTAGATAATACATAGTTATTTTAATTTATATTTTAAATTGTACACTTGTTTTGATTGATTTTTATTATAAAAATTAATTTATTGTGTCTCTTTTATTAAAGAAGTGTATTTTGCAAACAACATCCAAATTTGGTAAATGTTAACTAAATTTGCTATTTTGTTGTTTGATTTATGCTAATGTCTATTTTCAAATTTGTTATATTTTAAACAATTTATTAAATAACAAATAATATATAGCTTTTAATATAAAAAATTGAATATAAATTTTAATATTTATTTCTAATAAAAATTTGAATTTAAATTTGAATGTATTTTTTAATAACAATTTGAATTTAAATTTTGGAATTTAATTATGTCTTATTGACATTTTTGAAATTATTTGAATCTTCTTCTTTCAAGTTTTATTAGAGAAAATAAAATAAAGAGATTGAAAGAGACAGCCGACAGAGATAAACACAATATGAAAGAGAATTTTTTTATTGCAAACAAGAGAGAAAAGCTCAAATGAATCTCGAATGTATGAAAAACTCACCGATTTGAGTGGATGAACTCATCGATGCATATCTTGCATATAAGTTTTCAATTTTATGATATAATTTCATGATTTCATCATTATTATAATATCAACAATGCTCCCATTTTCAACTTGAAGCTTTCGGCTATGGTTGTTCGACAGGTCTAGAGTCAAACTTTTTGATTGAATGTGTCTCAATTTTGCAATTACCCATTTGAAATAGATTGTATCTTTTAGACATTGAAATAGATTTTAAATTTTGGAGTTGGAACTTTTCATTAATGACAAATTATTTTATAATTTTTATGTTTTGTGAGAAATTTTAATTACAATGTATTTTGAGTTTAGTAAATAATTGTATTTTTTTATATTGGATAGTAGGAATTGTTTTATTTATTTATTTATTTTAATTTTTACGTTTTGGTATCGTAACAATTTAAAATTATTTCTCGTAAAACTCATAATTTGTTAAGGTTGATGACAGCCAAATCATAATAGATAGTAAAGGGAAGTGAGGTAAAAAGGATGGAAAAGCATTTGGAAGTTGCCAAACTATTTGGGCTGTGAGGTTTCACTTTCTGGGCCCATTCATTTGTCCAAAGTTTCTGATTTCTTTGTCCAATAACACGACGTTCCTTTTACGCTTAAAATAGACTTTAAATCATTCATCAAATTCAAAATGAATATCCTGAACACGAAAACAAAGAAAAAACCATGCCTTCTGATATTGACACAAATTATCTGGATTTACACACAAGCATATGTTCTTGATTTGGACTCCATCACATAATCAACTTTAAATGACTACCTAAACTATCACAAAACTCAAGATGAATACCACCCACGAGAAACTAATTGCACTAGGATGAAGAAAAAAGCTTGAGCCAAACATCTATTTACAAGATCAGTTATTGTTGTCATATGAAAGTTAACAGTGTTTTCTTTACTCGAAATTTTATGTCATTAAGATGTTTTGTGTTCGCGCGCACACATAATTTTAAGTACAAACTTCGGTTTTTTGGCTAATGAGATTGTGAGAGCTTTTAATTATGTCTATTAGCTTCTTTAATTTTATATAATGGTGAGTAGTATAGGTCAATGATCATTGTACACCATTCAAAATTTAGAACAAAACACACGAAACAACACTTCCAAAAGTTCAACTTATTAAATAAACAAGTGTTTAGGACTAGCTTTGTAATTTACTACACTTATATCTACGTCTCCACTCTATTTTCAACCTTATAATTTGTTCTCCAAACACATTTGATAACTACTTTTATGTCTAGCTCTTTTTCTTTTCTTCTGGTTGTGTACGTATATATTTAAACAAATTTTAAAAAATAATTGATAATATATGTTTTTATTCCGCTTAGACCTATTCTTTTCTTTATGATATTTCATTGACAATGTTGTTGTTGCATGAATTCTCAGTTTTAGCTTCCACTAACTAAAGTATTGTTTGTCAAGATTCTTCCTGGAATCCTCAAACCACAAATGTGATATCTCTTGATACAGCTTAAGTCTTAGTTATCATTGGAAGGTGTTCGATCGACAACTATGGTCGACTTTTGTTAAGTTAAAGTTGAATTGAACGGTTCAATAACGATTATTCTCATAAACAAAAAGGATAGCTCGTATATGTGGTTGACAAGTTTATTAATCATGATTAGTTCATAAAACACTAAAATGAGAAGAAAACAAACAAGCAGATTATGGGAAGATGATGAAGAAGAATAGTAAGAATAGTAAAGACATGTATAGATTGTCTATATTTTTAATACAGTTAAAAGGTGGGAGGATTTCAACTACAGATTTTAAAGTTATTTGGTAATTGAACTTGATTTTGATATACTTCTATTTTTTAAATAAAAGAAATATTTTCAAGTCCATACCCATCCCTAAAAAAAAAACATTATAAGAAAGTAATGTTAGTAGGTGTGGATGAAAATTGGGATATTGGGTGAAAAGCGGAAAATATATTGGACGCAAATCCCTAGCCCACGCAACACTGGCCTTAGGGCTTATACTTTAGTGAGTGGGCTTATGACCAATAAAGCCCAATAAGTAAACATGTATTGTATTGGTTTATTTTTCTTTAATTAAACCAATAAACAAAATGTTTTAACCTAAAATGCTTATTATTTAATATTAGTACCATCTTAGCTTGTTGATCCTTTTCCTCATCATGAAACTTCTTATGGATGTAAATCTGCAAACAAACATGTGAAAATATGGGAAAATGTGAATAGAAACATATAATAACAATAGTGGAGAATAGAATAGAGGGGATGGGATGTGTAGAGGAAAGTTGTGTGATATTAAATTAATATCTTATAAAAATAAACTATATGGGCATTTAATTGGAAAAGTTAAGAAGGGTCTCGAGGGAAGAATGATAAGTTTGAATTTTATTGCAAATATATCACATTTATTATTAGGGTTTCCTCAATGCCCTTCCCATCTCTCTTATTCAGCTTCCCTTTTCCATATCCTTTGTCTTTAATTTAATACACAATTACTAATTTTCAATTTTAATTAATACAATAATCAAGTAAATAAAATTATTTACTTTTGAATATCAGGTGACTTCCCAAGTTCGAAGTTCAAACTACTAATTTTTTTTACATATTTTCAACTTATTAAATTGTGAGTTCAATATGTAACTTAACTATTTATCCCAAAACAACGTTCAAATAGTTGTAAAAGTTGAAGAAATTAATAGAATTCACACGTAAAAGAAAATTAATAAGATATAAGTTTGATGTTTTTAGGCTAAGTGAAGTTCACAATTTTAGTCTCTATCAATTATTTATTGTAAGTCAAGTTAACTCACTCTTAGAAATATGGTGGAAGGGGAATGGGTGTGTAGAACATTAAATGATAGACAAATTTATGCATAGAAGATGTTGGTAACAAGTACTAAAAAATTTATGTTTGAATTTCTTTAACCTACAAGAAGAACAAAATCATATTTTAAATTTTTATATCCCCTCATCATCCTCTTATAAAAAAGAAAGAAAGAAAGAAATAATAGAACTATAAAGCAAACCACCATCTCTCACCTCTCTCCATCTAACTTCTACCTTTTCAAATTCCCTCTTGAAAAAGAAAAAAAAATACCTTCCTCTGATTTGATCTCTTCACCTTCCTAACCCCCATGTCCACCAAATCCCCTGTTTTCCCCTTCCCTGAAGAACCTCAACATTTCAGCGACTATGGCTTCGACCCTCAAATCGACTATTTCCAGGTTCCCTTTCTTCCCCCTTTTTTTTTCAAAAAAAAAAAAAAAAGAGAGACTAATATCATTCTTCATTAATTCATTTGTAATCATTTTTTTTGTCCTTTTTAAATTTAGGTTCTGGAAGAAGCAAGAAAACACAGACGAGAATCATCAAGATCCATAGACTCCCTTCATTTCAAGCTCCAAAAACCCATTTCCAAAGACGATTCAAAGAACATCACAAAGAAGAAGAAAAAGCGTTGGTGGAAAAACGCTTTCCTCTTCTTCAAATGGAAATGGATCCACATCCACCACCAAAACGACGCCGCTAATTTTCTTCACGACGACGACGTTCATCAAGCCAGAGCCCGTGCTTTCCGTGCTTCCATTTCCGGTCCGGTTTATGTAACGGAAAGTCGTAGCGGTTCCTCTACTCCTTGCCGCTCCACCACTCGACCCTCCTCCGGTCCACTCGCCGGAACTCTAACGCCCACTAGAAAAGGAGACGTTGAAATCCCTTATCTTAGCCTCCGAGAACTCAACATGGAGCAACAACAATATAGAATTTCCTCCTCCGCTCCCATGCCTATTTACTTAGTCACTTAAAATTAATTAACTAAAACAAAAACTTCATCAACAACAGCAGCAGCAGCAACAACAAATGCTTTCGTTTTCTTCTTTTTCTTCTCTCTGGTGGGTGTTAAATGGGTTGTCGATTGGGTGGGTTTCCCGGCGGGGCCTGCGACGGGAAGTTGTTTTTCTTTTCTTAATTTTATAAATTGGGTGCAAAAAGGTGTGTTGATCCATCGGGAAAAGGATGGGATCTTTTCTTTTGATCCGCCTTTATTGATTTACGCGTTCAACAGGTTTATCGTCTTTTCATCTGACCTTTTCTTTTCTATTTATTATTATTATTAATTATTATTATATTATGTTTAATGATGTTTTTAATTTCTCCAGATTATTAGGAGTTTAGCTTTAAAAAGGTTTGTAATCTTCCATCCTATTATTAACCCCATAATCATCATATTAGATTTCTTTTCTTTCTCCTATTACTAGGTTCTCTTAAATGTGTTTATTTCCATCTTTAACTTACCACATACTCTCTAAAATAGGGGTTTAAAATACCAAACTAATATTTGATTCTGTTCCAACTCGTATTTGTTTTTTGTTTTTAAGATTTAGGGTTTAGAGTTTAATTCCTCATTATCATTATTATAGTAAGTAATGATAATAAAATAGGTTTATCACTTGTAATGTATAGCTCTTGTGTTTAAGTTTCCAAATCTTATTTGTAATCCCATCAAAAAATTATTTATAGATCTAACTGTGTTGAAATGTTGATTTCTTCTAGAATGGTTTTTTAGTTTTTTTTTTCTTTTCTTTTTTGTTGGATTTTGCATAAACTCATGAAAGTGGAAATATGAAACTTAAAGGTAGGTTAGATGTATTAATTATTTTAGATCCTAAATTGAGAGGAAATAGCAAAATGTTGAAAATATTATTAAAATATAGTAAAAAAAAAAAAATGAAAATGAGCTAAAAAGTATTTGAGAGTATTTGAGATTGTGATATAGTTTATAAATAGTTTCAATTTAAAAAATAGATGTGTTGTTAAAATTGGATTTATATATAAATTTGATAAATGAAAAATTTCAATAGAAAGTTAGAGAGTAATTAGAAGAATGACAATATTTTATTTGTGGTGGGATAAATATTGTTTGAATAATGTAGAAAGTTTATATTTTAAAATTAAAAAAATAAAGGTAATGATTTGAATATTCCATCTTATAATTATGAAGTAAATGCTTTATGTTAGTTGTTAATTGTACCACAGTTGTGTTGAAAAAGAACATACTTTTGGAAGCTTAAAAGATGTGTGTGCTTTTTAGTCACACTTCTGAAGCACAAACCCTTAAAATAGGGAATATTTTGTTATTTTATATGAAGGAAAAGTAGGAATAAATAAGGTCTTATTGAATTAAAAACAACAAACAAAAAAATGTGGTTTATTAACATTGAAATTGAAAATCCTCTAAAGAACAATCCATTGAACATCACATTTCAAATTAAATCTACCAACTCTAACAACAACTTGGTTGGCTTAAACAACTTTTAGTTTAACGTTGCATCCTAATGATAAGATCAAGAAAGTATTATTATTATTTCTTTTTTCAAAGCTAAGCAGCTCAATTAACTGTCGGTTCTTGAGATCCGTTGGGTGGAAGATTCTGGGTATCTTCTCATTTAATTTTCCCTCCACCATTTTTAATCTAACGGTTGGCGGTGGATCCAAATCCAAACCTTACGTCAAAGGAGCCGCGTGTCGTGATCTGAATCTGTCTCATGTGGGATCGTGTATTAGCTTGGAAATGGGCCGTTGGGCCCGTAAAGATCAAACAGTAGTAACGGCAAGTGTGAGGGAATTTGGTAAAAAAAAATGAAAAACGACAAATCGGAAGAGAGACAGAAGGTGATGGATGGAGCGGAAAAAAGTGCGTATTAAACGGCTCAAATGAGAAACCGATACGTCGTTTTCTCAAAACCAAGGCTTTGGTTGTACAAAATATGTAAAGCGGGTGACGTCAGGGCATCAGTTTGTCACGTGGCCGCCGCTCCTATTCCCTGCAAGCCACGTTCTCTCTTCTTTTATATTATTATCATTATTTTGTTAAAATGGTATATTTCGAGAATTGTTGGATTTTAAAATTATGTATTTTTAATTATTAAGTAGGGGTTTTTCAAGAATAATAAAAGTACAAATTATTTACCCACTGTAGAAAGAAAATTACTAAAACATAGAATTGATTATACTTTGACAATTATTCTAATTAAAAAGTAGGGAGAGGATGGAAATGGATTGTTAATGAACATTTGATGAGATTTTCAAAAGGCTTGCAATGGGGTGAATGTTGATAGACGTTGAATGTTACCGTTGAGGACATATATTTGTACAATTAATAAAGATGGTATGGATTTAATAGAGAATAACTAATGTTGTTGAAGACATTTAAGTGCATGATTTGAGCCTTACTTTCTTTGTGATATTTTTGTTGCAAGTTTTTAATAGGGGTTTGAATGGTATAAACTTTAGGGAGGTTCGACCTATACTAAATCTGTTGACGGTGTCTTTTTCCGGTGGAGTTAAATGGGTTTTCTTTAGATGATTTTTTTTTTCTTCTCGAATGAAGTGTTTTATATACGTCATTTGTTTAGGAGAAGGACTTGAATGTATCACTATCGCATTTAAAATGAGAAGGATATTAAGAGACATGAAAAGTATATGGTTAACAAATAGCTAAACAATAATTGAAAGTTACTATTTATATCAATAATGTGCATTATAAAACACTTCTAATTAATAGGAAAAAACACTTCTAATTGATAGGAAAAAAAAGCATAATTGGATGATGTTTGAAAAATATATAATGAAAAGTTTGGTGTATAACAATTTTATTTTGAAGAAAAGTTTGGTAGAAACTAAAATGAAGGTAAGTTATTAATGAAACAGTAGCATAAGTTTGAGATTAAAATTTGAATTAAGAGGAGGTTGAAAATAAGAAGCATTAAGCTGTAATGAACTCTATCTTGATATGTTGAAGGCCTAGACCCATTTGAGAAAATAAAATAATAACGCCTTAATTATAAGTTATAACAATTTAAAATGGTAATTAATTATAAGCAAGAACCAAGGGATTAAGATTTGAAGTGTAAAAAAGGGAAGGAGTTGAGTTTAAATATATTCGGGTTAAAAAGGAAGAACACGTGGATTTGTCAGAATAGGAGATTCCATTCCCTACCCATTGCTAATCTTTTTTTGTTAATCTCAAATTTACCGTATGGTTATTTCATTTTTGTTTTTTCTTTCCCAAATTTGCCCTGCCTACTCCCCTCTTCATTATGGGCCTTTTATCACCTATAGGCCCATTAATTAAATTGATTCTTCTGAAATCAGAGTTTCAAATATTGAATTCCTTCAGCTTATTTACTTTAATCAAAAGATTCTTTTATTGACTCTTATGCATTCAAATTCAAAATTTCAAGCATCACAAGTTTATTCTTTACTTTTTTTTTTTTTTTTTTTTGCTATGGTCTTGTATTGGCCAATCCACTATATATATATATATATACACGTTTGGGGTTATTTGAGAAGTCTATATTTGGATTGAATGTTTTAGATCAAATACATGTAAAACTAAACTCATTGATTTTATTGTTGTGTTTTTTGTTTGCTTCACTATAGCATAGTAGTTTTTAGGGTTTTGGTTGACTAGCTGAGATGGTGAATATATATCAACAGGAAAATAATTAAGTTGAGATCAAACTGGAACATTGCATTCTAAGACACCATAAACATCATTGCCACAGCTGCTATCACAAATAACAATAGATGTGTGTCAAATAAGAGGTTATAAATAGTCATATGAAACCACTCCTAAGGAGAGAGTAGGTAATCAACAAAGGAGAAATCAAACCTACTTCTTTTATTGTGATTAGTCAAATTAGTCACTTTCTTACATTAATTTAAGTATCATAATACAGTAGATTCAATACTAGGTCGTTGCAAGAATCTCTTATGTATGTCAATTTGAAGAATGTCATACATATCAAGAAGAAGTGAGTCAAAATTGAAATCATCCCCAAGGAGCTGTAACGAAATAAAATGCAAACGAAATTCAAAATTTGAAATCGAAAAAACATAGAATCATTAGCAAGAAGGTGAGCATGATAAGAAGTAAATTGTGTGAAAATATATAAAGTGAAAATAGGGAAAGCAAAGAGAAGATGAATTTGGGTGGAAGCGGGCACTTAAATCTCATTGGAACAATAATAAGGGATGGCTCAATAATTAAACAAATTATTTGTCCTCTACATATAATTTTCTCCAAAAACAAAAATGATTGATGTTACGAGGAGAGAAAAGGAAAATAAAATATGATTGGAACCCACGTCTAATAGATAATTCACCCTAAGTTTTGAAATCTAATTTCACTTAATTGAAAATTTAAAGAGAGATTTTGAATGGTTATACGAACATACTATTGCGTGATTTTTGGAATTTGGGCACAAATTAATAATTGAACTACACAAATAGAGCACGTGTGACAATTGTGTCAATTTTAAGAGCATGGGCCGTTGGGAGGGTTATGGCCCAAAATTATTGGACCTTAATAACTACAAGGCTCATAGTATTTAACGGGAACTACAAGAACCCTGGTGGAGAGATCTGTTCCTTTCTTACAACTATAACACTTTACGCTAATTTCACTTTGGTCCCTCTCCAAAAATATTTTCCTTTTCAATTAATTACAGAAATAAATTTTTTTTTTTAAATATGTTTTTTATTTAATCTCTTTTTGATATAATCGTAAAAATAAAAAATTTAAAAATATTTGAGATAATAGGTTTTAAATTTAAATATATTTTAAAAATATTAATTTTTTTTATGTATAATAGGTTTTCAATATTTTAATGGCTAAGACACCATAGTTTTACTCTTTTATCCTTCATTTTTCTCACATATATATATGTACTTAATTACTATGTTCATTTATTTTTCGTTTAACCAAACTTTATTTAAATTATTGTAACATATCAGTGAAATCTAAAGCAAAATTTTGCATTTAATTTACTTTTCAAAGAGGTGACCATCTGATATTGAAAAGATTGCCACAAATGGATATAATTTCTTTACAAAATATATCTATCTTGATTTATAAGGTATAAATACAATCCACTAAAATAAATACTATCAACTTTATAATTTTCTTTTCTGAAAAGGAAAAACTATATTATTGTTATCAATTAAAGTCTTTCAAGTATTAGTTCAAATTAAAACTAATGTTAATATTCTATGAACAATTATTTTTATAGATATATACACAGCATTGCCAAAATAAAATTGATTAATGAAATATGCAACACATGATTCTATAAAAACTGAAATTATATTAAACTAATATATAAATTAGCAGAAGATCATAAATGGGTATTGTTGGAATAATAAACATTTTAAGATATTATCACACAAAGATCCTTCAAAACAAACACAAATATTCCAAATATTATAAAACATTCTAACTAATTTTCTTTAGAAAAATTAAAATCATGATAGCAAAATGAGTGCATACTAGTTTATTTTTATCTTTTATTTTATTATATTTATAAATATTTTCAAAAAATTTATCATTTAAAACAACTTTTCTTAATCGAAATATATATTAAAATTCATAAATTTGAATAGGTCTAAAAATTGACACTTGAAATCTTTTTTTCTTTTATATATATATATATATATATATATTGCCATTTATTTTGTCTTTTTGAGTTCAACCACTTGTGAGAATGATGAATTCAAATCCTATAGCTTAGGCAAATGCGTGTACTTTAATCATATATCAATAGTAAGTCACAATTGTATACTTATCTTATCTTAGTTTGAATAATATTGAGAAACTTAAATGAAATGAGTAGTAAATGTATTATATATATGGAATAAACCCCCACGTCTAGGATTAATATAACTTTTAGCATAGAGAATATGATATACATAAATATATAGGGAAATTTGGGACGTAATGTATGAATGTGAAGGGAAGCATATTAAAAGTAGAAAAGAAAGAGACAGACTTTACAAATTTAGGTCAAAACTATCACAGAAATAGGAAAGAAAATAAACTATTGCCAAACAATGTCCCCAAAACTAAAAGTTAGGGTTTATTCAAAACAGGTATATATAAACAACCTAACTTTACAAGAAAAGAAAGTATTCAAATTTCAAAGCTAAATCAAGAAAAAAGATTCTTATAAATATAGGAAACAACTTTATATCCTAAATGACAAAATCTCTATACCATCTCCAAATTGTACTTAAATTAGGCCAAGATGTTGATTAGAAGTTATGGTGAAAAGTCGAGAATAACCCTAATTGGGTTCAACAATTATATCAATGTTATGACATTGAGGATTCAAACGTTTGACTTCTTGACTGTGTTGTGAAAGAAAAAAGAAATTTTATAAAAATAAAGAGAACTCGTGTAGCGAGAAGGTTTCTATTTTTACTAGAAAAAGAAATTAATAATTAACATCGGTTCCATTGTTGTTAACTTGATGTATAGTTACATTAACTAATTGAAAACCCCATGAGCCAACCCAACTATATTTGTAAACATGTTCTAAGGGCATTTAATGAAACTCAATTCAAACACACACAGCTTGAAGTATCATTAATTAATGCTTTCAATTGGTAAAGTTTGAGGGGAATTGAATAATCTAAATTCATTTGATATATAACTTGAGGTCTCATAAATGAAGTTTATGAGTTGGCATTTAATGCAAATTCAAGTACGAAACTCTTTAACATATATAAAACTAGAATGAAACTCATAAACTCCGTTATTCCGTTACTGTGATTCTCGATCATAATTGCTTTATAAAATTACTCAACTGAGGTACACGTTTGTTGATCTTAACAGAAAAAATCCTTCTATAGTTATAAGATTTTGTACATCACACTCTTATTGATTTATAGGGTTAGAGATTTATTTCAATTTTTTAGTACAAGGTAGTGTAGAAGATTTAAACTTGAAATTTCCTGGTTTTCAATACACACATTCATGTATGAATTGAGCTAGGTTTTTGATGGTTAGATCTATTTGAAATTGGTATCCCAACAAACTGACTATGTATTTTAAAGATAATTATGTTGTTACGTAGGGCAACGAGCATCCTTATAAAATTATTGAACGAGACCCCTTTTGGATAACTATTTGATGTTCAAATGAAATAATTTAGTCATTATCACGTTGGATCATACAAATGTTTTTAATCCAAAACCATACATACCAGTACACATTTACACAAACATGCACGAATATTGTTGTTAACTCTATTATTTCTAAATATGATAAAAAAAAATTACATAGTTTTTCATTTATTTTCGTTTACTATATCTAACAAACGGGCCTTAGCTTATACAAACTTTGAAGACATGGTTCTTATGTACTTAATTACCATCGAATTCTCATGTCAAACCATACCATCGACCTTTGGAAATATAATTAATGTCATCATCTTTCAAGTTATATTAGATGGAATATAAAAGGTACCATTCAAGTATTATTGTTTGCATGAAAAGCATGTTGAAATTAGTGGTTTGCAGATGGGAACTCAATATAAGTTTGTGGATCGGAGAGGAGAGAAAAGTTTGGAGGGAGATTGAATTTTATACAAAAATGGAAAGAAGAGTGAGTGAGCTAAGGTCTTCCTTTTATGCTAAACACAATATATATACTTTGGGGCTCATGAAAAATGTGTATTTTTGCTTTACAACTACAAAGTCAAGTTGATATAAAATGAAATATATATATATCAAAGGAAAATAAATAAATAAATAAAATAGTGGGTTTTTATTTAGTTGGCAATGCAAAAAGGAAAAAGGAAAATATAAAATATAAAAACAAAGAAAAGAAAAGGAAAAAGGAAAGAGTTTTTGTAAGAAATAGGGTTTTGGTTGCTTTAATGGGAAGGAAAGTGAAGGAAGAAGAGAGCTTAAATTTAGGTTAATGTCAATTCAGTCACATGCTTTTGTGCCCTCAAAAGATCCTTTTTCCACATGTTAATCTGCCCCCCCCCCCCCCCCCCCCCCCCCTCCATATTTTTTTCTTTCAAAAAATAAATTCTTTTACGTTTTAATTTATTTGCTAGCACTCGTACTTTAATCTCTCGTTTCACTTTTTCCTTCGTTTTCCTATTTTATTTGAAAATAACTATTCTTCAACATCTATTTTTGACAACTTATTCATGTACTCATAAATGACATGGGTGTTTTTATTTGGAAAAAAATTTAACTAATTTAGTTTCAAACTATAGTTTTTTTTGGGTTGAAATGATAGGATTTGGAATAATTATTTAACTCATTAATTATAAAAAGTACAATTAAAACAATTTTCATGATTTACAAAATAGACAATATATAATGAATATAAATATAGTAATTAAAATATAATTGGAATTATTTCTATATTATAATATATGTCGGAATATAATTATATATATAATATGATTGTTAGTAATATATATAGACAAATGAAGAAGTGGACCAATGTTGTTGAAGCTTTTGTTGGGTACAAAAGCACTCTCGAAATTTCAATATATAGCAAAGCTAACTAAGATTTTCACCCCTAATAATGTTCATCCACTTTAGCTAATTGACATCATTGAAAGCAATGTTGTTAATAGTTCAATAATGAAGATTAATTTGGATAAGTGATTTGACTTTGTAGGGATTTGACACTTTCTTTATGGACCCATTTCAAATTAACTTCATACCTAACTATTTTCTAATCATACTCATATATACCAAAGTCCAAAACTACATAGGCTTATAATAATAATATATATACATAAACAATTCATCAAATATATTTTTGGTCACCAAAATAAATAAATAAATTATATAATCCTCCTTTTACCAACAAAAACTTTAATTAGGTCATGTCATGATTATCAAGATATTAGATCGGATACGTCGATATCTTTTCATATGAGTGAATCCACATTTTCATTATATGGTAAAAATAATACTAAAACATAAGAGAGAAAAAACCTACATATATATCGCTAACGTGGTTCTATTCTTAGAAATAATAAACATTTGTACGTATTAAAAGTATAAAATGTTTCATTTTTAATTTAAAATTTAAAATATCATCAAAAGTTAGATATATATTTATGGACGTTTTCATCAAATTAAAACTATGCATTTTCATTGGATTATAGAGGATAATTTTAAATTGATTAAAATAGTACGTTCGATTCTTAATTGCCTTATTCAATACGTGTACTTTCAATTATCCAATTTTAGTTCCTATACTTTCAATAAATCTTAAATTTAGTCTTTATTGTTAGTTTAAATTTAGTTTATTCTATCATTTCCGTTATTTAACTAATTTTTTTAAAAAATCAATAGATTAAATTTAAGACTTAAAGTATAATAACCAAAATTAAACAATTGAAAATGTATATTACACAGCTCATATAACAGTTGAAAGTAAAGAAAAAAAGAGGAGGAAAAGTTAGTGTTTTTTCTTCCTCGTTTATCGAGATATAGAATTAAAGCATGGAATAGAAAATAATTAAACCTTTAAGCTCAAAGTTGAATGTAGAATTAGTGAGGAGGAATAGGTTGTTTTAGGTATAAAAGGGTAGTTATTTGGATGGTTAAATAATAATAGGATAGGTGAAAGGGTTTAAATGATATGAATCTTCATTTTTTGACTAAAAATGAAAATTGTTTTAGTTAGGTGAGTGTGTCATGCAAGAGGAGTACCAAGCAATGTGGACAATCTCTTTTGGATTATATTTTTCTTTAGGGCTTCAAATAGGAATGAATTGAAAAGGTTGACTATAAAACACACTCAATAACAAAAATGGATTCAATATTAAAAGGAAAATGTGTGCAATTCCATGGCCCCCCATTAAGGGGATTATTCATTTACCCCTAAGATCTACAAAATCTCTTTGCTTTTGACTAATGAATTGTCTGTGGTTTCTTAGCTACCTATTAAAACTTAAATCCCTATTCATCTTCATCTCTATTTTATTCATTTTTATATCCTTATAATTTCTCATGCAAAAATATTATTTCATGTGTCACTTCTTTATGTTTGATTAATACCTAGCAATATAAGGTGGCAAGTGAATGATACTGCCTCTACCTAGAAATAAGACTATTATTATGTGAAGAACTATTTAAAAATAAAATAAAATGGTTAGGACTTTGAAATAGTTATTTATGATTTAGATTACAAAATCATGTAATAATAATGGATTGTTTCAATTAGATAAGTTTCAATATCATGGACTTTTGAATGATCTTAACTTGCACGTATTATTATTTAATCATGAATTTGTCTTTTTCAAAATTATTTTATCAATTCAAGTTAAAGATCTCTTTTTGATAAATTCCATATACATATATATTGCTTTTCAAGACAAAATTTGAACATTTTCCTCAAAGGATCTTTAGCATTTCCTTGTTCCATATCTAAACTAATTAAAGTTTTGTGTTTTTCTACTAAAGTTTTTTACCTCAAACTTTTTCTTTTTGTTTTCTTCCTTCAATTTTCAGTGACAAAAAAAGTTTACAAAAACAAACTCAACAGTGGAAAAAAAAGAAAAAGAAAAGGAAAACCAACAATCCGTTAATTCCTTTCAATATATCAAAACATATAGTTTGAATGATTTCAAGTACTTTACTACAACAAATCTTAACGTCAACCAACCGTACCTATATTCATACACACAACTCACAAAATTCTCTCGCAAACAAAAATAACAACAAACCCTTTTCCAAAAACCCAATTAAATTCTAAGTCCTTCTTATGTATACTCTAATCCATAAAATATATATATATACATATTATTTATTTGTTTCTCGTTTTTCATTTCTTGTCACAAAATAAACCCTAATCCTTCATCACTCTTCTTCTTCTTCATCCTTTTCACCTTGAATTTCAAAACCAAAAGGAGGGAAAGGAAAAAGTTAATGAGATCAATATATATATATATATATTATATATATTATATAGTTTTAGATGAAAAGATTTGTAATATTGAAAATGAATGAATGAATTAAAAGAAATGGAGTTTGTCACTGATTTTGGGAGAAGGAAAAAAAGGTGTCGGTGGTTTGAGTTTCTTCGGTTTTCTCATTCGGTGCTTCACACTTTGGGACCAAACAAAATGCCATTTTAACTTATTATTAATTAATAATATTTATTCAAAATTATTTTTTTAATTTTATAAAAAAAATCCATTACAATGAGAAAATAGTTCAATTTAAAAAAAGAAAATAGGAAGATTGTGACAGTTGGATACGCTGTCGTTTCCACCAACTAATATATATATATAGAGAGAGAGATATAGATATAGATATATAGTTTTGTATATCACTAATTTTTTTTTTATATTTTTAATTAACTAAGAAGTAAGGTAAGAAATCCCATCTCTTAATGGAAAGACATGTTATGAAGAAGTGATGGAATGCAATTTTTGATAGACAAGATTATCCAAAGTGGGTGTAATAATTATTGATGTTTGTTTAACCTAGGTTTCATGCACATGGATGGTCTTCTCTATGTGTGACATCCCAAAAAATAAAAAATAAAATAGCGTTTCAATAGTTTCAACATTTTTTTGTACTTTAATTTTTATTAGAAGAGTTTTTTAATGAGAAAAAAAAAAAACTTAAGGTTATACTTGTTGTTTGATTCATCCAACTCCAGCATATATATTGTTAATATGGAATGAGTTTTATAAAATTTGTCTTATTGATTTCATATGAAATACTTCTAAAAGTAATCAATAAGATTGCTGTATATGGGTAGTAGAGTATATTGTTTGTTTGTTTTTATTTTATTTTATTTTATTTTAGCAATTGACATGTCAATATATAAAATAATGAAGATATCAAATTCAATTGTTATATATATTTGTGTGTCAATTTAAATGTAGTGTATTGTTTTTTTTCTAAAGAGAGAGAATAATGTTTGTCCAATGAGTAATTAATTATGATGCATTAATGAAAAGAAGATATTTAAGGATCATAGGAGAGTTGTTAAATGATTAATTGGTGGAAAAATAATTATTGTGGGAGCATTTTTAATTTGGTATGATAATAAGAGGCAATATTTGATTGCTCTAAAAGGACGTTAGTTTAAGTGAGAAACTTAAGCAATCAATATCTATATAATATATTAAAAAAAAAAAAGGCATTTAAATTAAGTAAATCAACATTCTTTTCTATTTAAATCAACTTTAGACTTCAAATATATATATAACAAGTGGTAATAGAAAAGCAAGGGAACCCTTTTCTTTTTTTTCTTTTGCAAAAACAAAAAAAGAAATTGAAAATGTAAACGAGGGAAGGGACTTTTTTTACCGTTTGATTACGCCTAGAAGAATTCCAAGGGCAACCCCTTTTGACCCTAACAAAAGAAAGCAATTCCTATTACTTATCTCTCTACTTCTTCACCAGCCCCCCCTCCCACGCCCTGAAATGTCATATTGTCGTGCCCGTGGAGTTTAAATACGTCACCCTTGATTGAAAAAGGACGATTGTTTGATGTCCCTACAACAAACAACTCGTGTGATTATTGTATTCAAATTAGCAGTTGATATATAGAGAGAGTTAGAGAACTCATAACTTTATACACAACGACTCAATTAGTATTTGTCAAAACGATCACAATTAAATCAAAGGACATTTGTATATGGTGAGGAAAATGAAGTTTGTGGTCCATATATATATATATATCCTTTGCGTCCGGTGACAAGAAAGTTAAGTATGAAAGTATGATATTGGTAACATTAAATTGGTTTGATAAAAGTGGAAAACTAGTGAAAGAGATAGAGATGATAAAGAAAGGTATATGAATGGAAAATACAATGACATCCACAGAATTGGGTGTTGAAAATTACCTTAGAATGGCTGTACATAAAGCACTAACTTTGTAAGGTTTAAACAGCATGTGGTAATGTAATGTATTGTATTGTGACAAAGTTTATAAATTGACTGTTGATTAATATGTATAACCAAACTTTTGGCTGCCCCTTCTAAAATTAATAAAAATGATAAAAATACCAAACATTTGGCAAGAAATTAAATTGCATAAGAGCAATCAATTGCCCATTTCTAGAGCTTTAGTAGTAGTGGTGGTAGTAGGCAGCTGCTTCATTTACAATATGCTGTTTTCTTTTGAAAGTTGCAACTCAAGACTTCATATTTAAAAGCTCTCCACTTTCTATTATTATTATTGTTTGTTTTTTCTTTTTTGCTTTCTTTCTCCTTTTAGTGTGTGAGTGAGATGTTTTCACCCATAAAATGAAAATATCTATGTTTGTTTAAATTATTATAACTTTAAAAGCTATCACTATTCTTTTAATCAACAAAATCATGCATCCATCCAACCAAATATCATATAATACGACCTTATATAGTCTCTTAATAACCACTACATTTCTTTTAGCATTATATGTGTAAACTAAACTTATAATTAAGTACTATCAAATCAAATAATGTTTACATATATCATTTATTTATAATAGATGTCTCAACTATTTTATAACATTTGGGTGTCAAAGAAATTCGTATTTCCTTAATAGGTGGTAATCATAAATTGAACACATGATCTCTTAATTAATTTTTTTCACCTTTGAGCCAGCATATAAATGAGTAAATTGTTCGTCACATTTCTAAAATCGACTGACAATAAAAAAATAACTTACTCATATTTTAAAAGACGTGAGATACCTTCTTTCGATGTACTTTCCTTAATATGTCCCATCAGGAAGCTATATATCAATCTATAGGTTTACCATTTTTAGGTTGGAATTAAACTAACTTTTACTTTTCCTTTCATCCACTACCATATCAATAATGTATTTTTTTTTTTCCAACTAATCCTAGAAATCAACGGTTGGCTCAAATGAACCTATTTTTATAGAACAAATGAAACTTTTTTCATCTCACTATATTACGATAATAATAAATAAATATATATCTATATCTATATATATATATATATAAGCCTATGGAAAGATAACCCTTTTAACAGTATAATTCACAAAAACCACCAATCCTTTGAACCGTATAAACATATAATATATATATATATATTAGAAAATGATAATATTGCGTGAGACAAAGTAAGAGAAATTATGGGATAATTATGAAACAAAAAATCTATGAAACTATGAAAAATCAATTTGTTTTCCCACGTGATCAAAGAGAAATCAAGATATTTAAAGGGAAAAAAAAAAGAAGTTATAATATAAGCATGATCCTTTTAACAAAGAGTGGAGTGGATATGTTTCGTTTAATTTTGGAAAATGCCAAAGTTCTATATAAATAAAAAGGTAAAATTTTATGCTATTTTCAACTTTATCACATGGTTTAAACAAGAAATACATGTTCTATACGAAACAAGCAAATTACACCCCACATTAAACTTAGTGCAAACTTTGTCCATAAAAGGAGAGCCTCTATGGAATATTTTTTGTTGGCAATTTTAGTTATTACTAGTTTCATTTTATGGACTTCTATTTTTTCTTTCTTTTCTTCAATGCCACCATCTATATAATACCTACGTTCATCGGTAAACATACAAAGTTTCTTTCTTTCTTTCTTTTCTTTTTATATGGGTGGCTCATTCAATCCAAGACACATTTATGATTAATGACATGTCTCTCACAAATGTATGAAATTCCACCTTCTACCTGCACAAAAGCGCACTACCGCACTAGAGATGGTCATGACTCATGTCTGTTGTAGCTCTCATCTGTTGTCCATCCATATTGCAATAAAAAAAATTCTATTGTGTTTTCCCTATTTTTCTCATGGTTAGTCTCTTTTTCTTTTCTTTGGTGAAAAATAAAAATTGTAATAGAAAACCATCATGTTAGGGTTACACATGGTCATCATCATTTTTCTCATAGTTTGTTGTGTTTTTCTTAATCACGATAGAGCGTTTATAGCAGTGCTATAATAGATATAGTCATCCCTAGTGTGATACATTGTAAAATGCAGTCTTCACGTAAGCAATTTCATATGTTTGTAAGCTGCAAATCATTAATCACGAAGACACCTCTAAATATGTCGTCATGTGTACCAAAAGGAAAGGGAAAAAGTAAAAACAACAACAATAACAAAGTTTGATGAATTAGCAAACCTACAGCCTAAATTTGTAACTAAAAAAATAAAAAAAAAAACCACCTACAAAATATACAATCAACTTATGGACCTTATACAAATGACTTTATACATGAGTTGGACATCTTCTAAAAATTTCATGACATGATATACATCTACAACATGTTAACGCAATTTTATCATTTAGAATAACAAGATACACAATTAAAAATTTAAGTTAGTATTTAGTTTTAAATTCTTGCATTAGCTTAGAAACAACAATACCACTAATATCACTAGCAAGCTCAAAGTAAACAATATCATATAATAAGAAGAATATATATAGATCAATTGTTGAGTACACCAAAAAAAATCAAGTTTGATTCATATGAAAAAGAAGAAGAATAAAATGAAACGTTTGAGTAATATTCTCCTAGTATATGAAAATCATGAAATGAAAAACTTTTATGGGGGTGGGGAGGCAAGCAAAACTAAAGAAGGGGCTTTATGCATTTTAAAGGAGAGAGAATATGTCACATAAACGCATATAAAAGAGACCCCCACCAATTGGTCCAATTCCCATCTCTATAAATTAAAATCTTTTCCTTGCATGCCCAACACTCACTTTGCTTTCTCCCTTCTCTCTCTCTCTTTTCTTTTTTTTCTCTCTTTCCTAAGCCACAGGGGAAAAAGAAACAGCAAGGGGTAAAGGAAGGGGAAAATATGCTTGCAGAAGAGAAGTCCCAAAAGTACCCGACAATGCCAGAGGTACGAAAAAAAAAAAACCTTGTAGAGAGAATAATAGCACTATATATTTATTGTTAATGGCGTACCTGTTTGTTTGCTAACTTGATGGAGTTTCCTCTCCTTTTTTGAAGGTCCTTGACGAGCTGAAGCAAATGGCTGACATTGGCTTCCCTGTTTTGGCAATGGGTTTAGTGGGATATCTCAAAAATATGATCTCTGTTATTTGCATGGGTAGACTTGGAACTCTCCATCTTGCTGCTGGTTCTTTGGCTATTGGTTTCACTAATATCACTGGCTATTCAGTTCTCTCGGGCTTGGCTATGGGCATGGAGCCACTCTGTAGTCAGGCTTTTGGTTCTCATAATTCTTCCATTGCGTTTCTCACTTTGCAAAGAACGGTTCTTATTTTGCTTTTTGCAACTATTCCCATCGGATTTCTTTGGCTAAATTTGGAGCCTCTCATGTTGGTTTTAAATCAGAACCAAGAAATCACTAGAATTGCAGCTGTTTATTGCCGTTTTGCAGTCCCTGATTTGATATTGAATAGCCTTCTACACCCTTTGCGTATTTACCTTAGAAACAAAGGCACCACGTGGCTTGTTATGTGGTGCAATTTGCTGGCTATTCTCCTACATGTTCCTATTGCCATTTTCTTTACTTTTCCTCTTGATCTCGGAATCAGAGGGATTGCTATCTCCAATTTTTTAGCTAACTTCAATACCCTTTTCTTCCTTTTACTCTATTTGATATTCACTACTCGTAGTAGAATCTTTTCCTCCTCTTCCAAGGAGGCTAATCTGCTTATGCCGCTGAAAAGCAGCACAGTTGTTAGCACCGTCACAGTCGGGGAAGAATGGGGAATGCTGATCAAGTTGGCTATTCCTAGCTGCCTTGGTGTTTGCTTGGAATGGTGGTGGTATGAGTTCATGACCATTCTCACTGGCTACCTCTATAACCCGCGGATTGCACTCGCGACTTCAGGCATTGTAATCCAAACAACTTCGCTAATGTACACATTACCAATGGCTCTCAGTGCTGCCGTCTCGACCAGAGTCGGTCACGAGCTCGGTGCTGGCCGGCCTAGAAAGGCGCGACTGGCGGCTGTGGTGGCAATTGGATTGGCCTTGGTGGGCTCATTGATGGGGCTCTCATTGACCACTGTTGGCAGAAGGGCATGGGGAAGAGTTTTCACAAAAGATGAGGAAATTCTAGAGCTGACAATGGCGGTTCTGCCCATAATCGGGCTGTGCGAGCTAGCAAATTGTCCACAAACAACGAGTTGCGGAATTCTGAGGGGAAGTGCAAGGCCGGTGATCGGAGCAGGGATAAACTTCTGTTCATTTTACATGGTGGGGGCGCCGGTGGCAGTCTTGTCGGCGTTTGTTTGGAAGTTTGGGTTTCAGGGTCTTTGCTACGGGCTTCTGGCAGCTCAGATGGCATGTGTGGTCTCAATCTTAATAGTGGTCTTCAACACAGATTGGGAAATGGAGTCAATCAAAGCCGAAGACTTGGTAGGCAAAAACACCAATAACAACTTTGCACATGCAATCCACACAGCCATACGTGAAGAAGGTCCTGAATTTCTCAAAGAATCACCTGTTCAAAAACAAGATACATAAACTTAGATTTAATTTTGTATGATATCAAGTATAACTAGGATTTAATAGGAAGGTATACTATATATTATAATTATCTCCATTTTTTTTTCGAAGCCTATTATTTTGTTTGATTTATTAGGATAATTGGAATTGGGATCTGGTTGTAATATATTTAGATAGTGATTTTTGTTTTCTTTTTGTTTTAATTTTTCTTTTTGGTGTAGAATTTATGGTGTCATATCAATGGATGGAATTTCCCTTTCGAATGACCGGAAATTATATAACGAAAAAAATGGAAGAGGCATATGGAAGCACAGTAATAATAGACCAACCATGTGTGCTGTGGTGTGTATAACCATTAAGACAACAAATGAAACGTGAGCTACGCAACAGTGTATTTCGTACATGCAAATGCATGGCTCATAAACAATCCTTTAACAATACGACTATCATATTCTTCGACTATACTAAATACAATGTTGGACAATATAGTCATTTCCAAGGCTAGCTCTTCAGTTATAGAAGCCCAGCAGCCAAATTTATGGGGGTTTTCTTTTTCCTTGTTCTGAGAATACCTTTTTTACACATGATGACGTAAAGAAATATTCCTATCAACTTATGATAATAACTGATAACTTAGACATGTGATATAACTTAGAATCTGGTATATACCACATCACACTAGCTTGATTCTTCTTTCTTTTTGGTACAAAGCAACGCTGAACCAAGATATCTAATAACCAAAAAAGTGGTCCAAAATTGAATCATATAGAAGTGGATTTACAGCTCTCCAATTTCTAATATAATTCTTCTTTTAAAAAGTTTGTGGCGCTCCTGTCCCATGGCCCAAACTCTTGAGACATCAAGAGCTTTTCCTTAAGTTAACACAAAACTTCGAACGGGATGTCTAAGTTGATATTCAAATAATATTATTGGGATATTTTTGTATATCATAATCTTCTTATGTTTGAGTGACCATACCAACTAACGAGTAACACACACCTCAACTAGACTTCTTTCCTCTTGAACTCCTTTACTTTTTACTTTGACTTTATTGACTATATAACAATCGTTCAAATTGTTTTGTAAAGTTGTACTTGAAAATAAATCCTGTTGCTGTATACATGTTCTTTAATCTTCATTTCTATGTTCAAAGAACTTCTCAAGTTAAACATCTTTTAGATCAACTCAACTGGAAACGAGTATGAAAAATTTAGAATCCAACCTGGTTTACTGTAGAAAACAGTAAAATATTGTTTTGAAAAGTCTAAAACAGTTTCGTATCATTATTCCCAAGCAGCACCTAAATCATACAAAACCTTTGATAAATGCTCCTGTCTTGGGGTTGGGTACTCCATTAAGTGAAAAATAAAAGGCTTAGCTAAATTTAAGGCCTTTGTGCATGTTTGGGAGGCAAATAAGCTGTATAAATCTGATTGTCTTACCTGTCATCCATTTCTTGGGGTACGGCGTTTCTTGTTTCAAAATCAAACGGGAAGAAGTAATCAAAAGTTGAATCCAGCTTCCTTCCCTGTGTGCAAGAAAGGCAGCAAAATAATGTTAAACAATTAGAGAACAGCGTGGCTTTATGCTTCTTTAGACTTAATTTAATGAATTGTCGTGCAAGATCGCTTCCTTTTTTTGTCCTCTGATTGCTGACCCTTCAACTAATTTCCAGGGAATGAACCTTAGCCAACGGAGTTTTAGTCCAACATTTCAGCCAACAGAAAGCAAGCTTGACTAACAGTTACTTTTCATCATTAAAGGACTAAAACGCTGATTTCTCTTATCAATAAGGATCCAAACAGAATTCAAAAAGTTATGCTAATCAGCTTACCTCCCCGTGGGGTGCAAATGGGCGGTGGTTAAGATAAAGATGTTATGTAACAAAAGTAAACTTAGATCTGATTTTGACTCTTAGTACTTGAATTTTTAAGACTCAATTTGATAATATTTTGATTTTGTTTGTTGTTTTTTGAAAATTAAGCCGATACACACTGCTACCCTAAAAGTTTATAATTTGGTTAGCTACCTTCTACTAATTTTTGGAAAGAAAAAGGAAATTATGGAAATTAGTAGGAAACAAGTATACATTTTAACAACAAAAATCTAAGGCCCCAATTGTTGACCATTACATTTTTCATTTTTACTTTCTTAAAATTAGCCTATTTCAAAACCAATGAATTCAAATGAATTATTAGGCAAATTTCAAAACCAAAAAACAAGTTCTTGAAAAGGACTATTTTGATTTTTCAAATTTGACTTGGTTGAAAACATCAGTAAAAAAATAGATACCAAATGAAGAAATTTAGGGTTAATTTTCAAAAACTAAAAACAAAAAACCAAATGGTCACCTAAAAAACAAATGGTCTAAGCAATTGTATCATATAGAACCAATCCATTTGATGATACAGACTAGATACAATATTGGCTTCAAGAGTATTGTAATTCATACTATGAAATCTGGACCTATAATCTATACAGATTACCATCCGACCAGTCTAGAGATAATTCAATCTTATACCTAGAAATGATTAGCTAAGACTTTTCGTATTAGAGAAAGTAGGAAAAAAGAAAAGAAAAAAAAAACTATGCAGGGGGTAACCAAATTATGCAGAGACATTACATCAAACACCTAGCGTGCAACAGTAGTGGCGCGCATACTTTACAACATGGACCACCAATGCAAGATTCTACATAACCAATCAAATTCCATTTCCACGACGACGATGATATATAGTAATGAAACGACCTGAAAACGACCGTCATGCAGGGGAATGAATGGGGAATCTCCATAACGATAAGAACAAATTTGCTTTTCTAATTCGAAACAACAGGCTCAATAGGAGCAAGGAAAAGAACAAACACAAGAAATTGGGTGAAATGCATCGTGTTTGAAAAGTGAAATTTCCTAATTAGTAAAGAAAATTACAGATAATGAAGAATGACAAAAACGATTAGAAATTTAGTTTAGTGTCTATATAGAATAAAATGAAATTTACCAGTCATCTCATCTCACAGTGGATGTTCCTCGATCGCAAACTATAATGCTGTTCGCTTTTCAACTCCCATTGACGAAGAATTAGACTCCCTTGACGAGATGCCGGGAAACATCCACCAGATATGGGACACTGCAAGAAGATAAAGGTCACGAAGTTCGTTTGTGTAGCTTCCATGGCGGACATGATCCGGCATGCTAAGGATAATAAAGCAAGCCTAGTTCTAGAGTACCCATATTGCAGCACCAACAACACGATTGTTCCCCAACTTTCTCGATTTCGATTAAAATAGTAATTTAACTCCATTAGGAACAGCAATCTTGAATTCAATTTTGTCTAAAACGAATTCGCCATTGTTCATCAAAGCTTGGTGAGAAAATTTCACAAAACACATGATAGACGTCCACTAACACCAAATCGTTTTCATAGCAAGCTATGATGATTATCGTTTGCCATTAATGTGGAATTGAAGAATCTTTTTCAAAGTGATTTTGGCTTCCAAAACAAGAAAAGAAAAAGGGGAAATGAATGGAAGTGATTTTCGGTTCTGATTTTGAAGTCGATCAAAGTTGGCGAGACAGCGGGATCTGTTCAACTTCTTGGCGGTTATTTTTGCCAAGGATAAACGTAATTTCTTTGGGCCACGTGTGATCAGCTTGCTAATTGGGCCTAAAGTCCCAGTAACTAATTGGATCCACAATTCAAAGATTAGCCCACTTTAATTGGCCCAATATTAATTGGCTTAATCGAACTCATTTTCAATTTCAAATATTTAGGCAAAAGAACAACCGGGTAAATTTCGCATATGTTATGATTTATTTCATTAGGTTTTCGTATATTTTTATACTAGAATTATATTCTTATCATAATTATTAACTATATATAATTTTCAAAATTAAAATTGAATTACTTCTATATTTATATTATATTCAATTTATTAAGTTAATGGTAATTTTTTTAATTATTAATATATATATATATATATATATATATATATATATATATTTATATTTATTAATAAAATATTTATTATCTTTCCAATAAATTAAATATGGTATAAATTATTATCTTATTTAATAATATTTTTAATTATACTACTGCATATATTCAATAATACACATATTTTTTTCATGTTCTGTGATTTTTTCTTATTGCGTATATATACTAATATATACACAGATTATATATCCATTCAATTATTTATTTTTTATTTTTTATATATATATTACTGAATAATTCATTCATGTTTTATGATCTTTTATATATATAAGAACTGCATATATTCAATAATACATAAATAGTGTTCCTCAATATACCTCTAATGTATTTCGAATACAAAATATAAATTCTTGCAAACCTTAAATTTTTGTCAATTTTTTTCTCAAAAGATTAGTGTACCAGTTAGTGACCGATGTTCTTCTTCTTCACCGCTTATACTTTTCCCAATTTTCTATTATTCAGTGTCTTTTGTGAAGAATTATTGTTCAACGTATTCGAATAATGAAACTTTTATTTTATTTTTTTTAATTTTCTAAATCGTAACCCACGTCCCTAATTTCTCTCCTTGTCGGTCCACCTTCTATAGACAAATTGATATAATAACTTTTCGCATAAAAAATACATTGTATTATAATAATACAATAATTTTATGACATATATGAAAAACGAAAAAAAGAATGGACGGAGAGAGATTGGAAAGTGAGACAGAGATCGAGATGAAATATTTTTTTGAACAAAATCACCTAAATAAAAATAATTAAGGAAAAACTCATGTTTACATCAAATATCTAATAAATACAAATATTAATCATGATCCACAATTCTTTTTTCTTTTTCTATTTTTTAATTTACTATTAATAATAAAGATGGTTCAATTAATCATTTAGGCCTTACATTTGTATAAAATATTAGGCAATTTACTACAGGGAAAATTTAAGAAATTTGAATTAATGTTGTTTCTATTTTAGAGTATCTTAATTAAAAGACGCTTTCACTTTTGTCCACAACTTCTTTTAAAATTTACGTTTTTTTATCACAAAAGTACGTAAGTGTATTAAACAGAACAAATTTTGAATATGTATACAAATTTCTTTCATATATATATAAACTAAGATTAGCAATTCAATCTCAATTTATATATATTTTTTAAATTAATAATAGTATTTACATTTGTTTCGATTGTTTTAGATATGCTTTTCAACCAACTCAAACCATGAAATTTACATTTACTAAAACTCAACTCAATATAGATAGATTGAATATTGATAATCTAACCGGTAGCAAGTGGATTCTAGAATCAATGGTACAACGGTCAAGAAAAGCAAAACAAGAAAAAAAGGAACATGGCAACAAAGAGAGAAACGGGTCTGGTTATTAGCCTCGACCGCACCTAAACTTAAAGGTGAAAGGCCCAACATGGATAAGCCTTAGATGGATGAAACTGTAACATGCCTAACAAGAACATTAGGCTAATTGATTTTGACCTCTAACGATCCATACAAAAACCTTAACCAAATAAGAAATAAGATAATGACATAAGCCTATAAATAAAACAATGAAAGATAAAGCATAACCAATTAAGTTTTGGAATTAGAATCAAATATCATCTTCTCCTTACAACCTATTAACTTAAACATTAGGGTGTTTAATAAATTTATTTGTTAGTTTTAGTTTGAAATAGTGATGTTTGTTTAGAGAATAGAGTGGAATGGGGAATAGAGAAATAGGGAGAAAGGGGAGGGATGATAGTAGAAGTGTGAAATTGAATAATTGGACATTTAAAGTAATAGGTTTAAAAGTTTGTATTGTTGTATATGGACCACGATATTGCTTCATTCATGAACACCATAAATGCATTTTTTACCTATCAAACACGATGACGAGACTTTCATTTTTTTAAAAAAAGTAAAATTCAATTGTAATTTTAAACCTTCTTTCTCCCAACAAAAATAAATAAATCGTTTTTTTAAGTAATAGAATGTATAGAGGAGCACCAACAAACTAAAACTTATGTTCAGAGACGAAGGGAAGACAAGTGGGGATATCTACTCCAAAAATACACACTTTATTCTTTCGATGATTACAAAAAGAGATTAAAATCTCATAAATAGTCAACCTGGCTAGCAAGTACACAATCTTGAAGAGACAATCTCAAGAGCAAAAGCTAGAGATAACACGTTATCAAATAGAGTATCGACTGAATTATAATCTACAATCAGTGAAGGAGACAATGGCGCTAACGATCCAAACTGATCAAATGCAACCCCACTTCAATAGCTTTCATCTTAATGACTTTAGTTCTATAATACTTGAGAACTCTTTGACAACCCAAGCCAATTAAACACTTGGTTAAGGTCACAAAAAATCCAGTCAACTCCACCTGACTGAAATCATCGTTGTTAACTACTATAATCAACTTTATTTTGTCAGTATTAATGCATTGTTTGAAAATTTAGTATTCACATCAACATCAATACTTCAAAATGTCCCCAAATTATACAGGTGAAACTCAAAAATAAGGGTCAATGTAGAATTTTAACAAATTACGTATTTGTTTATTGAATTATACCAATGTTTGGCATATTTTTTTTTATGTTTATGTATATATTTTTTTCAAAAGAAGTGTAATGATTATGTAGTAAGAAAATGAAGTTAGTTAGACACATATTAAATATTGTCACCCAAAAGCAAATCATTCAATATAATTACATCA
Source organism: Cucumis sativus (assembly GCF_000004075.3). Classification (NCBI taxonomy): domain Eukaryota; kingdom Viridiplantae; phylum Streptophyta; class Magnoliopsida; order Cucurbitales; family Cucurbitaceae; genus Cucumis; species Cucumis sativus. The sequence continues at coordinate 15,863,603 of NC_026660.2, forward strand.
TACAATACTTAGTTTCTACACTAATTGAGAGAATGCTAATATATATACACAACCACATTTTTGTTGATAATAATTGATCATGTACTAGAGATATTTTGTGAAAAGTTAAAAAACACAAGATAAAAAATAGCTACATAAAAATATTTTTGAGATTTATATACTTTATAAAATTTATTAAGTTTGGTCCACAACAATAAAGGAGATTATATAATTCCAAATACAATCAACTATACCATTTTTGCTTTTAAAATAGAAAAGACAAACCAATTTTAGGAAATACGGTAAAAGACAAAATCCTTGAAAATATTTATGAATAATCAAATTTTTATATTTTATCAATGTCATCACTCGCATGTTTCCTAAAAAAATGTTCAGGATGTCACATAACATAGAATCGTTCCAAGCTAACACATGTTCAATCTTGAAGTTCCTATGGATGAGTCACTTAGAAGGAGAGTTGTTAGTATGGATAGTAACTTTCAATAATTCTTTTAAATATATATTTATATTCTCAAGATCTCTCTCATTCAGATGTGGTATCGATTTATTCATGTTCCCTTCCTAAACTCATGGTGTTACAATTGTATTTTGGTTCATTTTTTATATTTGAAAATGTCTCGAACAATTAACTATCGAGGATGTGTTTGAATGCATTAACATACTTTAATTGTTAGTTTACACATAAAAGTACTTTAAAGTTACTTCCTAGTTAAGCACTTAAATCAAGCATATATATGCATAAACACACACTTCATATTAATGCTCTTTTATTCCTTTTCTTTTAACAAATTCTTGTTACATACGTACATATGTGTGTGGTTATTAATTTTCACTATGATATAAAAATAATTAAATTATATAAAGTATTAATTTCAATTATTTTATTTACCTTTAATTTAGAGATGTTTTTAAATATAGTAAAATAAACTAAAATATTTATATACCGTACTAAAATTTTGGATGCTATTGAGGATAAAAACTAATAAACTTCTTCTATTGTCTATCAAAACCACTCATTGAAGTATATCAGTGTCTAAATAGTATATAGACATCAATTTAAAATAATTTCAAAGCTTTTAACAAATGTTTTGAAGGGAGATAGAAATGGGTTTGGGTTTTGAGTTAAATTTCTATTTGGAGTTTATGTTTAAAAATATTAGATTTGTACCCTTCCATTAATAAATTCAAAATTTTGCTATCCATATTAACTTTCTTATTTTTTTTTTAAATTAAATCAATTAAACGTAAACAAACATAAAAAATAAAGTGAGTTTAGTACGAAAAAATATAAGGTCATAATTTACAATCAACTGAAAAGGTGAAAATACAACGTTATAAAATCTATATACCAAATCAAAATTAAAATTAAAACTTAAGAGCAAAATTATAAAATATTTTAGAAACAAAACAAAAACTATACTCAAAATATGAAGAAAAAAAAGCTTGAAATGTTTAGGATGTGCGGTTACAAAATGATTACAACAATATTTTTTTAGTTTCATAGTTATAAGAATAGAATTATATACTCCTCAAATTTCTAGAACAAAAATAATTAAAAAAATTATGATAATAGAACTCATGTCACAACATTTTCTAAATTTACGAAAATATCTAAAAGTGATGACCCTAACCTTATAATTATCGTATGGTAATGCCAATTTTGTGAAAAAAATGAGTGTTATGAAATGTTTTTTTAAATGTTTTTGTCGATTTTTTTAATTAAAATATCTTTTAAATAACCCTATGATATTTAGAAATAGAAAATTATAATATTAGGGAGAAAAAAAAAAGATGATTATTTGAATTTAAAATTCTAGGGATGTAATTATAAAATTGTTATAGTTTAAGGGTGATTAGAAGAGTTGGTGGGCGCGTGAAGCATAATTCCATACCTTTATAACGAAATTTGCCAGTTTAAAGGACACAATAAATGCTTCATTAAGAAGTAACCAAAGCAAGACCAAATACATCATAATAATAATTCTAGGGGTTATTATTTGGACTTTCTCTCATTTTTTTCCTCCCACGTTTCATATATTTCAAAGTCATCAAGAAAATTAAGGTGAATATAAAATTTATTATTTTCGAGCTTTAAACAATTTGATCAAGTATCAACATTATAATTTTTTTTTTTTTAATCTTTTACTTTTAAGGTTACTATTTTGTGACTAGGAGTTATCAATTTCTATTCAAATACTCATAGTTAAAGTTTATTTGAAATTTTATTAAGATAAGAGTATTCTTTAAAGTTTTTGAATTTTTTTAAACGAAATTTCAACATTATACGAATATCTTCAAACTTTTTTTTAATTATTTTAATTCTTAAAATCTTTTAAACTTGAAAAGCACTTTCCAGGTAAAATACAAAAGGTAAAGTTCATTGAAATTTTTAAAAAATTTATAAGTTTCACGAATATTGTTCGAAAAAAGAAAAGGGAAGAGTACGTGGTAGTTAACAAGGAGTAGAATAGAAGATAATTATTTTATATACTTCTTAAATATTGAAATAGTTTTAAAATTATTTTTACTATGAAAGGTAATGATTTGAAAATCAAATTTGCAAAATAAATTGTAATTAAATTTAAACTATGATTCCCAAAGGAACCATTAGTACTCTTTTTTCTTTATAGCTGTAGTGGACCCCATCACTCACACAATCCGTACAATATCCATCTTCTTCTTCTTCTTCTTCTTCTTATTCTTCTTCTTCTTCTTCTTCTTCTTCAAATGCTCCAACACCAACAACAATGGTGGGGTTAAGCGTGGTTTTAGAATCCAACCAAGGAGCCTACTCCACCTCCATCCTTCTCTCAAATCTCACCCTCAACTACTCTAAATCCTCTCTCACCAAAACCCCCTCCTTTCGCCTCCATTCCTGCTTCCTCTGCAAACGCACACTCTTGCCTGCAAATGATATCTACATGTACAAGTAATTTCATTCAATTCCCCCTTTTCTTTTCTCTTTTTTGTTTCCTTTTTTATAAATATATTTATGTTTATCAATATATAGAGGAGATAGGGGATTCTGCAGTGAGGAATGCAGGCGCAAACAGATTTTCATGGATGAAGAAGAGAGTTTCATGAAAGACAATAATTCTCGTAAAACCCCGTCGTCTTCGAGCTCTGAATCTTCTTCTTCTTCTTCAATGGCGGCGGCGGCGGCGAAGGGGAAGGGGAAGGCGGCTTCTAGGAGTAATAAATAACTGCAAAAGTGGGAGGGGACAGTTTTGAGAGGGTTTCGGATGAAAATTACGGAAGTACCCTTAGGTGTAATTTACTAAATTACGGATGAGATGAGAGACCCTAATCTAACACTCCTACTTCCTTTGTTTGGAATTCAATATAATCCTCAAGTTTAAATACTACGTTGCTTCTCTTCCTTTTTCTTTAATCTCTGTAATTTTACTTTTTAAATTGAGTTTGAGGGTTAATTTTGAAGGAAGTAATTAATAGTTGAATTAATTAGGGTTTATAGGAGGTTGGAGGGTAATTATGTAACTTGGTAAAAACAATGAGGTTAATTTTGTTTGCTCCCTAGAAGAGAAGCAATTAGGAAGAAAGGAAGAGAAGGGAAGGTGAAATCTCCCACATTTTGGCAACTACCCTTCTTCTGACACTTAAGTTTGGCTTTTTCTTTGCCTCTTTCTTACAAAAGGACTGAAAGGACTAAGAGGGTAAGTTTTTTGGGGGGGCACACAAACCCCCTTTTTGGATTTTTCCCTTTTTTTTTTCTTTTTCTTTTTCTACTTTTTTGCTTACTTACCTTAATCTTTTTTTTTCTTTCAAATATTACTTTGGATTTTGCCAGAAATCAACAAACTATTTTGTATTTTTTTAATGTATTCATTTTAGTTGGTGTTTGATTTGTTTATATATTCATTATATTGCCACATTTAGTTTATTGAGTTTATGTAATTTCAAAAGGAATTTGTTTTTGGTTGTTATGCTTTTACTTTTGGTTTTTTTTTTTTTTTTTGTTGTTGGTGTACTTTTCAAATGTTTATTTTGGTCATAGTTTTTTTAATTTTGGTTAATTTAGGGTTTGGAATTTTAAATAGTGACAATTTTGATTTTCTTAATAAAAATGAAATGAAAGTAGAAAATTGTAATGATTATTTTGAAAGTATAAAATCAAAATAAAGCAAAGCAGAAGAATAAAGACACCAAATCTCTTTAAATTTGTGTTTATTTATATATATATATATTTTTTATAGCTTTTAGAGGTATTTAATGGAATTTTAATAATTAAAAACAAATGTTTTTTTTAGTAATGAAGTTAATGCATGAAAATAAGAATCAAACATGTGGTTTTTAGATGATGGTTGGATTAAGAATGTATGAGGCTTAAGTTTATTGTAAAGTTGCAAATATTAATTTAGATGTGAGTGAACATGTAAGGTGTTAGATGCCAATTTTTTGTCGACAAAAAAAAAAAAGCGTATTTAATCTTTATTAACGGTAAATTTGTAATTTGAAAAGAAAATGACTTGTAAACTTAGGTCGATAAGAGAACTAAATAATAAAAAAGAAGTAAGAAATTCAAGTTACGTTTAGTGGAACCATAATGATATGTTTACGGATGTAGTTGATCTAGAAATTCCTTTTCTTATAATTTTTGACTTATTATAGGTTTATCCTTCGACTTATTGGACTTAAATGTGTGAGGGCTGCGCTTTGTTTGACATTTTGCTAGGTTCGTCCTTGGCCAAGGTTGAGGCCTAGCGTACCTCACTTTAGTTATACTTTGGGTCTAAATAGTCATTCATGGATGCCTCATTAGGTATTTGATGAGGCTTGACCTTTGTTCAACCAAGTCTTTTCCTTTAGGCTCATTTTTGTCTTAGCTCGAATCGTGTTATTATTTTCTCAACTTTGTTTTTGATGTTTTTGACAAATGTAATTTGGTCCAAAATCACCCATAACAAAACAAAAGGAATTTGATTCTAAAAACTTTTTGAAATATATTAATTTGTATTCTTAAATTTTGAATTGTATATCAAAATGAGCATAGATCAACAGACATAATATTTATACTATCAATCTTGAAGTCGGAAGTTTGATTCTCTCGCAGTACATATTTAATCCAATACCTTACAAATAATAATAAAGATTGTATTCCAATAAAACCCTGAATTAATAATTTTATTAATTTAAATTTAGTTATTTGGATTGCATTGGAGAATCCTCACTGATACAACGATCTCAACACATATTAAATACTAGTCAAGATATATGTTCAATTTTATAAAATACATTAAGATAAGTCTCTGTTTCATAATTGCTAACACATATAAATGTAAATGTAAGTTAAATTTTGTGTTCACTTCAACATACATACACTAATCTGCATAATATACATGTTTATCAACCCTACAAGTAAAGCTAGGTTTAAACGAGACATATGATGGGCCAACGACTCAAAATGAATTCAGAATATCAACTCGAAACTCGTGATGATATAGAACGGCAACAAATGCAATCAACACAGAGGAAAGTGAAAAACTACTTTTGAACATAATGCCTGTGAACAAAGCTGATTATGTCTAATATAAAGGCTAAAGTGTCCTAAGCAAAATCATTAGGTACAAGAAAAAAGAGAGGTGCAAATGGGGAAGGCTGTCTTGTCCACAAAGGATATCATCATTTGATTAAACTGCGATGATCATAAAATCAGTTAATAAGATTCATTAATCTGCATAATATACATGTTTATCAACCAGATTTGAACAACAAAACTGCCTTTTGATCCAAGTAGAAGTAAACGAAGTGGTTTGTCTCGTGTGTCACGTACGAACCTGTCGTAGAAACACCACAAAGTTCAACATTCAGGAACATGGTCTAATCAACACTGATTTAGATAGCTACATAAGTTCTGATTGTAAGCGAAAACCACAATCCTAAACCACTTAAATGATTGACTTTCATTTCAATGGCCACTACTCAACATGCATCAATTTGGGAAGCATTTAGGACACTGAATTGATTATTATACTAAGTAGGTTTAAAGGTTAAAATAGTTTGCTTTTGAGGTGGAAACTATTTTAGTATGGGTGGTAAATAGTAAACGCTATAACAAAGAGAGAAAGAGAGAATATAAAAAAAAGTAACAAAGAAGAATTTGAAACGGTAATAATGTAGCTAATTATAGGTTATAATAATTGAAAACATCAACTAGCCCCAAACTTAACTTGAGGTGGAATATAATACAATAGACTCCACCCACTTAAAGTTGGTGGTTCAAACACCCCATTGATGTCAAAGAAGGTTGTTTTCATTCACAAGATAATCTCCAATTTTTAAACCTTCTATGATAGACTTGTGTCACAGTATTCACCTTGTCGGGTGCAACTCATAATTGGTATTTGCACCAGATTGATGTTACAAATGTCTTCACTCACAAAGATCAATAAATTTACATTGAGCAACCATGAGGTTTTGTTGCTCAAAAGTAGAATAGACAAGATATGGAACATTTAGTTAGAAGTTGCGAAACTTGAATGAAGAATAGTAAGCCTAATTACTAGTCATACATGTTGATAATGATAACATTGTCATTGACATTGACCACTCGGGAGGTTTCAAGAAATATCAAGAAATCCACTCTTTTCTCTTGTTTAATGCAATACAAGGGAATTGAAAGCAATTTGTAAGCATTTTCAGACCTTGACCAAATTATACAAGGGAAAAAGAGGGAGATAAATGTTCTGCACGAACTTGATTAAAGTTATGGAGGACAGGTTAGACTCTCTCACCCTCAAGAAAGGAAGGGAGCCTTTTCCATTGTTCACCTTGACCTTCATTAATTAGGTTGCCAACTCAAAACCAAAAACAAAATTATTGGCCTTGAGAAACGTTAAACCACCTACCATGGGAATCAGCTTTAAGGGGTTCTTGTGCTCAGGGGTTTGAGATAACTTCTAGAAGAGCCGACAGTTTCAGTTTCTTTTCCTTTCCTTTGGAAAATAAATGAAATACAACAGCCTCAAAATAAACAACCAAAGACAGACAAAGGACTACTGACTACCCTTGTTCTAAGTAGAGGATAACCACCCACCCCGGAAAGTTCGCAAACCAAAATAACTCCTTGTCTTCCATAAAAAAAAGACCCATTCAACTCAACAACACCCTCTAATTCAGCAGCAACCAGGACAAGTTAAAGTTTTAGTTTCTTTTTCTAGTTAACTTTGTGTCAACCTATTTACAACACGACTAATCTCAACCGTGACAAGTGATAATGAGGCAGTCACATATAATAACCAATGGGTGCCGATTTAAAAAAAAGATGCATGCCACTTAATAACTTTTGCCTATAAATTCAAGATACTTTTCTCTCATACATCCAATAATAAGAAACCATTCACTACATTGTTGCAGCCTAACGGAATAATTTCTCGACAAACACCAACCATCTTCATAACAGTAAATTAGTCCATGGTGACTGTGTGTTCAAATTTCACGAAAGACTAACAACAGAGGATAGAAGGAAAGGGAATGGACAAAATTGAGAAGAAAAAATTTCAAGTTCTCTGTAAAAGTTACTCTTTACAACTCTAAATTAGCTCAATTCAATTAAATCTTGTGGAAGGACTGGTTATTTATTAAATGCAGGTAATCTAACCAGATCAAACATTACTACCAAGCAACCTAAAAACATAGATCTATTTCATTCACAAAGTAAACCTTCGCACCAAAGTCGAAACAAGAAGGCACATTATCAAGCAGAAAAATCACAAACAACGTCAGCTGAATTTTTATAGGAAGAGGAAGATCAGTTACCAAAATTACGGCCAACAATGCAGTGCCAGGTCGGTCCATGTCTCTTATCAAACTCTTTCTTAATACACTCTGCTATATCCTTCTCTACACTATGCTTTTCAAATGCCTGATACAAAAATCCACAGAAGATCATGAGAAAGAACAACAGTCCAAAAATGAAATTCAAATACGAAATTAACAAACCAAAAAAAAAAAAAAAAAAACGATCGAGAAAAGAGAACTTACAGCTATAGCGACATCAATAGCCTTTTTCTGCACATCACCAAACATATCGGCACTCTTGATAACAATTTTCTTCCCAGTAGTGGTGACAGCCGGTGGTTTCCGATCTTCCGACACAGATTTCACCAATAGAGTCCCTTGAATGCTTCTCTTAGCATCGTTACTCATTTTTTCACTGCTGATCTCCGGTGCGGGTGCGGGTGCGGAAGCGACGGAATATGAGGAATCAATCTGTTGAAGTAGTTCTTGTTGTTTGAAGAAATTTGGAATTAGTTCATCGATTTGAGTGGAAAATGTAAGGAAAGCTCGTGAGTTCTCTCAGAATCTGAGAGGATAAAGTGATTTTTAACTCTTTTTGGAACTTTATTGTGGTTTTTTGCAATCGGGTCCTTTTAATGGAGCAGTCGGTGAATTTTGGTTTTCCGGTACAGCCTGGCAATACGGCGCCGTTTCAGTGGTCTTCGGACAGCTAGAAGAACTACAACGAGAAGGGTGTGTCAATCAACTCATTAGACTTACTTTGACCCTAAGTCAAATATTTTAAAAGTTAAAAACCGTTTATTATTATTTTAGCTTGATAAAAAAATGAAAATCCTTCTAGTAAAAAAAATTAAAAAGGTAATGAATGTTAAATAGTAAATATATTGTAGCAAATTCGAGAGTTTTAAACAATATTTACCGTAGCGAGAGGTGGTTATTACATCTCTAGATAATTTTTGCTCTAAACGCTCCCTAAATTTACAGTAAGAATAAAATAATCTTTCTTTCTAGTGCTATAATATAACGATGGACGGAATATTTGATTTTTATAAAGGAATGTTATTTTGAATAATGAAACTTGCTGCGGGTAATTACGTAGAAAAGAATGAGATGGATGAATGACTAAATTTGAGAAATCAAAGCTTAGGATGAGAATAAGGGTGTGTTTTCTCGGTTGAAATCAATTTTTGTTCAAGTGATAGTGTTTGGCATGAACTAAAATTGACCCTAACAAAATATAAAATCATTTAAATCTGATTCTAGATGAATTAGGTGATGTGTGATTTTTTGGTAAGTAATTACTAATTAATGACTCCCAAAATGGATAGAATAATTTTTGTGTAAAATATTGTTGGTAGTCAAAAGATAGCAACTTATCATTAATCGTTAATAAAGTAAACCATTATCTTTGTTTTGAATTTTTGAAAGTATCTACTCAATGTCTATATATAAACACATGTCAAACTATGTATATAAGAAATTAACAATAAATAAAATAAACATAAATAGATGTTAATTATTTAGAGTTAAATAATTATTTCTTAAATTAAAAATATAATTATCGATTAACTCTAAATTTTCACAATTAAGTGAAAATCGGTTTTCAAAAGTTTGATATTAACATAAATTTAATTCTACTATATCTTTTTCTAAAATTAACAAATTCTTATCCTTCTCACATTCTCATCTTTTTCTCCTTCGTCAGTTCATCCGCATCCTTCAGCAAATCACCATTCGCATCTTCTAGCCACAAAGAGTGCAATGGAAAACAACAAAAAAATATGTTGTACGAAAAGCTATTGTACCAAATTGTGGAAGTCATTATTACACTAATTTGTGGTTGTATAATTTGAACCTCAAAAGCAGCCATCTTGAAGCCACCATGAACTTTCAAATTTGAGAGTCAGATGACTTCGATGAATGTTGGTTGTTAGGCTTTGTCATTTGAAAAAAAAAACGAGAAGGATGAAGATGATTGGGACGTACGTCGTCCTCAATGACAAATTGGATTAGAAGGAAATTGAGCCTTCCTTATTCATCTTCTTCAATTCATGGGGGTTGTAGATTCCCAAATATGTTTTGAATGTGGAAAAATGAATAAATCGTAATGGGGAGGAGAACCCCCATCACCACCATTGGTCACTCTTTCAATACAATCTTCTGCTGTTAAGAAGAAGACAGACGAAGACGACAACCAAAAGGAATTCAACATATTAAAAGATCAAAGAAAGTAATATTTACATTTAGTCAGAAAACTTTATTTAAAAAAAGAAACTTACTTCTGATATATTAATGACTAATATTGAACTTGCTAAAAAAGGGCTATCCATTTATTAAAAAAAAAAGAAAAAAAACTGCCCAATATAACTCTCATTCATTCCCACACATAGTCTTACACACACATAGTCTTACACAAATGTGAATACTCTTGAGACAAAAAAATGTGATTTTTTCTATTAAAAAAAAATTGTGCATTCAATTAATAACAAAATGTTTTTAAAATATATCTTTTAATTTTAAACACTTTTTAAAATGAGTTTAAATTTAAACACTTACATGTTTTGTTAAAATATTTTTAATTTTAAACACTTTTTAAAATGAGTTTAAATTTAAACACTTACATGTTTTGTTAAGAGAATTTGTAAGCGTTTATATTTGAATTTTGTTTAGTTTGTCACCTACAAAAAAAATGTTTACGCTTACCTTAAATTACCGTAAATGACTACTAAACACTATGATCTAATTTCATAAAAAATACATATATTTTAATTTTTTTTAAAAAAAAATATACTTAGAACTAGTTGTTCTAAAATTTTGAAATTAGTAAAGTTAGAACTAAATACCTTGGTTTTTTTTCTAATAAATTTTGTAGATAGTTTTATTTTAGAAGTAGAAGTATATTAATATTTAAATTCATAATCAAGATATTTATTTTTTATTTAAAAAAATAAAAAGAAAAAAGAAAATTAATAATGTCACTAGAAATAAATCACCGAGCTTGATTGTTTTAGTAATTATTCAAAATAAAGGAGAAAAAAAACAATATTTTATTTCTTTCAACAACGCAATATTAATAAGATTGGAGAGGATAAATGAATGATACTTTTGTAATTTTCATAAAGATACAAAAAAAAAATGGTCAATTTTCTAGTCAATGACACCTAAACTTCATTTTCTAAAAATTTAGTTTTTAATGTTTTCTCGGAGATAAATTATTTTATAAATGAGTTTCTAAAAAATGCATTATTTTAATTTGTCGAACACTACAATTTATTTTAAAATAGTTTTTTTACAAAATTAAATATTTCAAAATATGAACGAAACACACATAAGGTTAGTAAAGTCTAGTATTTTGTCAATTTTGTTATTATTATTATCATTATTATTATGGAGTTTTAAAAAATAATAATTAAAAAACAAACTAGCTACCTTAGTAGAAAAATATATTAAAAGATAAAATATTTATTACATTTTTGTGAAGTGTAATTATTTTTCTCTTTTATAGAAAATTTTATATAGATAGAAAAAATAAAAAGTATTTACATCTTATAACAAAAATAAAAAACATAAAACATGAATATTTTTAACTTTGGTTAAAATTTTAGTTCACTATTTTGTGTTTGATTAATTTTTCTATTTTTTAAAAATCCTATGTATTTTTCTTATTATTTATTGTTTTTCTCATACTATTAACTTAAGTTATCCATATCCAAAAAATAATTTTTTCCGCATTTCAATACAATCTCTTTACGATTATCAAGGAAAAATGAAAATAAAAACAAATGTCCACTTCATCCAATCAGAAAATGCCAACACGGCATTTGCGAATTAAAATAATTTATAAAAAAGAGGATTTAAAGATATCAACAGACAACTCCATGACGTGGCAGATATTTGTACGCTTCCACGCTAATCCACTAAGCGAGCGTGAACACACGCCCCCTTCTTTTTAATTGCCGCATTAACGCTTAACTACAATTTTTTTCATTTTTAATGCTTAAATTATTCGAACGTTTTTTAAAAGTTAAATAAATTAAAATATTTATAAACTATAGCAAAAAAAAATTAATTCTATCAATAATAGTCTTCCTCTATCCATGACATTCATTTTTATCAGTGTATCAGTGACATTGATAAAAGAATATCATTGACGTTAAATGTTTGTTATTGATATAATTTAAAATTTTGTTATAACTTGGAGATGTTTTTGTTAAATTTGCTATTTTTGATTTTTTTTAAATTAATTTATTAAAAAATAAATGTTTGGATAACTATAAAATTTAAAATTCTCTAAAGCTTATTAGTATTTAAATTAAGAATAATAGTAAAAAATGGTAAAATTGTGGAGTGAATTACAAAATTGCAAACTTTGAGACTCTAACAGTGATAGACACTAATGAAAAGTGATATAATTTAAAATTTTACTATATTTTGTAAACATAGATACTGATACTGATATAATAAAAAATTTAGTTATATTTTATAAATATTTTAGTTTATTTTTCTTCACGTGAAAACACGTCTTAAATTAATAGTATATATATCATCCTAACCTAGATTAAGATTAAAAAACGAGATTAAAGGAAAAAACTTACGCACTTGATAAGCTTCAATTTTGCTTCTTCACATTTTATGGTCATCTCTACAATCAAGTGAGATTCATCACAATAATTAATCTTCTTAATTGTTATCATAGATTCATTTTTGTGGAGAAAATTAAAAATAAAACTATAATTGTTATTATTATTTGAGTATTGGAAACTCCTAATTTGACTTTGTATTATTCTATATAGAGCGTGTTGTAGCACGCTCTATTCACACGCGTGTTGTTTGTTTGAAGATTTGGGATCGGTAGAGCAATCGTTTCGGTTGTGAAAAACTTTACTCATCACTACTTCAATTTACAATTTACTATTTCCTCCCGCAGTTTGAAATTTTAGTTTCTTTTCCGTGTTCGTCTCTTACAACACGCCATTAGCGTCTTTCTTGTGGACTCTGAAATACGATACGAATTTCCATTGGATCTTCATCGAATTCTTCGCAATTTCTTCCTCAAAGAGGGCCTCTAATTTCATTTTTGTGTCTCTGTTTTGATTTCCTACACTGAGAAATGGCTACCAAAGTGAAGGGAAGGACGACTTTGGAGGTTGGAGCTGATGGAGTCGCTCTTATCACCATCATTAATCCTCCTGTCAACTCTCTTTCTTTTGATGGTATGAATTTTATGTTCTTTGTACTCGCCCTTCTACTCCGTTTGATTTTGCTTGATTCGTCTGTTTTGATCTTTCGGTCTTGTCGGTTTCTTTTTCTTCTTCTTTTTCCTTTTTGTGTCGAGAATTTCGTTTTGGGTTGATTTCGTGGTTCCTATGTTTCATTCCTGTAATTTTTTTGATGAATCATTTTTCGGATATACAGAAATGAACGAAGAATCGCGATTATTATGATTACCTACTGGTTTGAGTTAAAAACGGCTCAATTGCATGACAAATTGCCAATTGCTAATTCGACTTGGTTCACTGCCTTTGACTGTTTAATATATCGATTGAGGCTTGGACCTGTAGGTTTTAGCATTGTACTTATCTGTGTTATTGGTGGTGTTATTATAATTGAGCTAGGCTTCTTCCTGTGTATGAAAAACAACTGGAAATATGAATGATGAGATATAACGGCTTCTTTGAGACCACTGCATTGATTTTCATCCAGTCATGAGAATTTATGATTTGGGGACTCCTTTCTTATTGTTGGGAAATTGTAAATTGACAACTGGCTCTTGGTTGTTATTCTTTTAAATACAGTTATTTTATCCTCTTCATATGTACTGAGTGTATAACTCCTCTTTCTTTGTAATGTAGTATTATTTAGCTTGAAAGAGAGTTATGAACAGGCTTTGGAAAGAGAAGATGTGAAGGCAATTGTTGTTACAGGTTAGGGTGAAACGATTTTCGTACATGAGCTATTAGAAATGTTGGAGATGTAAAAGCTAACTATGTATGTCATTTGAGCAGGTGCCAGGGGGAAGTTCTCTGGTGGCTTTGATATAACAGCCTTCGGTGGACTGCAAGGTGGAAAAGGTGGGTTTACATTTCTCTGTGTCCCATTGTCATTGTCTCATAATTTAGTCTAGACACTTTTGTTGACATCTTTTAAATGATCTTTTAGCTGAGGAACCACGGCCTGGCTACATTTCCATTGATGTAATCACTGATATTTTTGAAGGTACATTTCAGCTCAATTTCTTTAATTCTTACTCTCATCTTCCAACTCTCTTGAAAAGCGAGTGAAAAGGATAGTTTTGGGAAAGTAATTAATTGTTAGTTATGTCGTCCAGCTGCTAGAAAGCCTGCTGTTGCTGCTATTGACGGACTTGCTTTGGGTGGAGGGTTAGAGGTCGCTATGGTATGTCTTAGAACTTCTTGTAGACAATTAAATCTTTAAAATCATTGTTTAAAAATATTTTATATTATTTTGGTTTGTAGGCATGCCATGCACGATTATCAACCAAAACTGCACAGTTAGGATTACCTGAACTTCAGCTTGGTTTAATTCCAGGTTTTGGAGGTATGTCTATGGCGCTGATACTTGGTGGTATTTTTCTTATTTTTATTTGTACCAGTTAATCCTGTGAGCCGCTGTAATGATATGCACCCAACTGAACTTTACTTTAAGCTGTGGGCAGTTGTGATCTCACCAATCTACTTAAGCTCTTAACATTGGAAATAATTGATTAAGTTATTAACAAATAACAGTTTATGTTATCAGTTGGATCCCTCGTGGATTGATATTTGGATCTTGGGCCTTTGATAGGATAGCATACGATGTAATTCCTTATTTTTAGAGGATGGATAATATAGATTTTTTAGCAATAACCTAGTATTTGAATTGGCTGAAATGAATTTGTCTATTATATAATGAAAACAACAGAAACCCACTGTTTTGAAAACTTCTAAGATTTTTCTTTTGGTGTTCTAATCTCAAGCTTCTTTTTTGTTCAGGAACACAGCGACTTCCTCGTCTGGTTGGTCTTCCAAAGGCTTTAGAAATGATGCTGGTGAGATTAGTAGCTCTTGCTTTTGATTTTTGACACCTTGCTGTAGAATAGCTTCAATGGTCATTCATATCTTTTGCTTATTTCTGTACCTGTCTCTCTCAACTTATCCAAACTTGCTACACTTGAACAGACATCCAAGCCAGTCAAAGGAGAAGAAGCCTTTTCACTGGGACTCGTGGACGCCATAGTCCCTCGTGAAGAGTTGATCAGTGCTGCTCGCAAATGGGCTCTGGATATCTCAGAGAGGAGAAAACCATGGATTATCAGTCTTCACAAGACCAACAAGTTAGAGTCTCTTGCTGATGCTAGGGAAATATTTAAATTTGCCAGGGCTCAAGTACGGAAACAGGCTCCAAATCTCAAGCACCCACTGGTTTGCATTGATGTTGTTGAAACGGGTGTAGTCTCAGGTCCCCGTGCTGGACTTCAGAAGGTTGTATTTCTAAGGCAGCTATTTTTTCTCAAGTAAAAGAAAGATCCAAGCATGAAATAACCTTCCTGAATTTCTTTTTTATGCTTATGGCAGGGGATTGAAGATTTTCAAGTACTACTGCATGCTGATACCAGTAAAAGCTTGATTCATGTTTTTTTTGCTCAGCGTGGAACAACAAAGGTGTGCGATGAAGATTTACTGAAAAATAAATGATCGCTTAAAATAATCTTTATTTCAGAACCTGAAGTTCAGGATATAGAAAAAACAACATCCACTGTTAATACATTACGAGGTTAGTCTTTTCTCTTATGTTGATATTTCTTCTTTTTTTTTCAAAATATGACAGGTACCTGGAGTTTCTGATCTTGGGTTGACACCGAGACGTATTAATAAAGTTGCTGTTATTGGTGGGGGATTAATGGGATCTGGGATAGCTACAGCATTGATTCTTAGCAACTATCCTGTGATTCTTAAAGAAGTAAATGAAAACTTTTTGGAGGCCGGGCTTGGCAGAGTCAAAGGTAAGCCTGGAATTTACTACTGTTGATTGTATTCTTGTTATATTCTATCTGGCTTGTGTTTGACCTGTCATTGTAAACATGTTAGCCAATCTACAAAGCCGAGTCCGCAAGGGGACAATGACTCCAGAAAAATTTGAAAGAACCATTTCCCTACTCAAGGGTGTCCTTGATTATGAAAGTTTCGAAGATGTGGATATGGTGATTGAGGTAAGTCCCACATCTTACTTCACCCACAAAAAGTAGCAATCGTTAATGTCAATTTGGTATGCTTGTAACAGGCTGTTATTGAGAACATCTCCCTGAAGCAACAGATCATCGTTGATCTTGAGAAATATTGCCCTCCACATTGCATACTTGCTACCAATACGTCCACAATTGATTTGGATCTGATTGGAGAGAAAACAAATTCTCATGATAGAATTGTCGGAGCTCATTTTTTTAGGTTTGTAAATTCATATTTCTCCTCATTCCTGTATTGTTTTGGCTTAGCCACTTAGCCATTGAGTTTATGCTTCTAATGCAGTCCAGCACACGTCATGCCACTATTGGAAGTTGTTCGTACTAATAGGACAGCTCCTCAAGTAATTGTTGATTTAGTAGATGTCGGAAAAAGGATAAAGAAAACGCCAGTTGTCGTTGGCAATTGCACTGGTTTTGCTGTCAATAGGATGTTTTTCCCATACACTCAAGCTGCATTGTTACTTGTAGAACATGGAGTAGATCCATATCAGATCGACAGGGCAATTTATAAGTTTGGAATGCCAATGGGCCCCTTCAGGTTTATAGATTTTTGTGCTTCAGCTTCATGCTTTTTCATACTTGACCTTCATCTAACTTTGATATTTTTCTTCAGATTGATTGATCTTGTTGGTTTTGGGGTGGCTATAGCAACCGGTGGTCAGTTTGTTCAGAATTTTCCTGATAGAACCTTCAAATCTATGATAATTCCTCTTATGCAAGAGGATAAGAGAGCAGGTAGAGTTTCACCCCTTAAACTCAGACACTTACGTCTATCATTTTGCTGGCTTTACACTTCCGGAAGATATTTTATCAATGATTCTGTGAGGTATTTTTATTTATCCGGGAGTAATTACTGCTCAGCACACACTCAACTCACATATGAACACCATACTTTCAGACATTCCCGAACTCATTGTCAGAGGTTTAGAAAAAAATCCATCCTATATAAGCATAAAACCCTAATGATTGGCAGTCTATGGAATCACATTCTCAAATATTTTATGTTTCTTCTTTAGACATGGACATTTATTTAAAAATATAACTTCTCAGAAAGGTTTTTATCTCTATGACAAGAAACGCAAGTCTAAGCCAGATCCTGAGTTAAAGAAGTATATTGAAAAGGCTAGGAGCATGTCTGGCATTTTTGTAGACCCTAAGGTGTCGCTCGCTCGCTCTCTCTCTCTCTTAAAGCATTTAGTTTGCGTGATATTTTTTTTCTTTCGACACGGTGCTCCTTCCTTGAACTTTCATAAATTAAAGAGCAAATGCCAAACTCACAACTGAGAAGTGTTTACTTTAACCAACCGTTGGTAATGTTCTGATGATGAACTTCTGCACATTCTTCTTTTTGTGATCGTCTGGGTCCAGTTGGCGAAAATATCAGATAAGGACATCATCGAGATGATATTCTTCCCTGTGGTGAATGAAGCATGCCGTGTACTCGCGGAAGGTATAGCCGTCAAAGCAGCAGACTTGGACATTGCTGGTGTAATGGGGATGGGTTTTCCACCTTACAGGTAGGTTGGTGAGATGAGAGTTCTTTTTAAATTAAGTTTTTATTAGATAGTCGTCGATAAATGCTCTACAAAGTATGGTTCCTTTTGATCACAGGGGAGGAGTGATGTTTTGGGCTGATTCTCTTGGATCAAAATACATCTATTCAAGACTAGAGGAATGGTCAAAGCTGTACGGCGGATTCTTCAAGCCTTGTGCTTACTTGGCTGAAAGAGCTGCTCAGGGCTCAACCTTGGTTAGTAATCTAAACCAGTACTCAACTCTAATTCACAAATATATATCTTGTGCTATAACATGTCAAATAGTTAGAATGATAAAAATTTATGTATATATATTTGACCTCATACTCGACTGATGATATTTGTCTAAACTAGTTGAGTTGTGTTCAAGTTAATTTCTTTCTAAAAATGTTATGTCGCTTTTTGCAGAGTTCTCCATCTGTTGTCACAAAATCTCGATTGTAAGATAGAAGATTTCCACAAGTGTGAGTCGTGTTCGTTCTTACAAACCCGTAAAAGACGCCCTAAATAATTTTCTGGGATGAAGGTGATAATTATTAGTAACAAAGGAGCTCTTAGAGTCACAAACGGACATGAACTTAACACACCAATAATAGCAATAGTAAGTTAAAAAGGAAAAAGAAAAGAAAATGATTAGATTTATTTTGTGTTGATTCATCCTTTGAGTTGAACTATCAAATTGCTTTTCATTGGATGTTTTTGAAATATCTCGTATTTTGTCTTTATATATTATTAGATGGCGCATGTTAGCACGGCCTGACTATTTTAATTTTTTTTATTTAATAATAATTTTCTTGCTTCCATTTTTGGGGCAGAAAGTTGAATTTCAAAGGGTCCTTTTAGTGATGGTTTTTGTTTTAAAATATTGTCTTTCTGTTTACTTTTTTTTTTCTTTATTTTTTGTCCAGTTTTCAAAATGATAAAATACTCCACTTTTTGTTATGCATAGGACAAAGAAAAGAAAACAAAATGAATTTTTTTATAAAATATACCAAAAGCATGGTTGGGCTGCTTAATAAAATTTTGTTATATTTTGTAAATAATTTTTATATTTTTGTTATTTTTGAAAATGTTTATAAATTAAATTTTTTAATTTATATGAATTGTGTTATATAAGTTGTTGGTTTTATCCAATTAAAAGATAATAATGAACTAAGACGTTCTTGTATTTTTGCTTCTTCAGTAAGACTATTAGTGTAGAAAAGTATATATAATTTTATACTCTCAATATATCTTTAATTTAAACTTTATAATACTCCGTCAAAATATATTTTCAACATTTATAAACAAAATGTTAATATATGATTTTCTTTCTTTTATCATATGATTTCTTTATTAACTTTTATTTTCATTATTTCCAAATATTTCAACCAAACCTTTAAAATGAACTCATAAAACTCCCAACTTTTCGTAGTTTCAGAAACATTACTAATATTTTGATTAACTTTTAATATAAAATAAAGAAAACTTAAAACAAAAATTCAAACCATTTATTTCTGTGGCAAATATCAATTTAAAATGAAACATTTTTATAAATAGTAAAATATTTATATATAGTGAATATTTTGTCAAATTTGCTTATATCTTTTTACAATTCTCCATTTAAAGTTGTAATTGTATCAGTTTTCTAAGAATTTTCACTAAATTTCATTTGGAACTTGAATTCTCAAGTAGACTGAGGATTTCCAAAAGGAAGGATACACTCGTTCACTTATAAAAATTCAAAGATTTAATAGATTGAACAACGGCTTATACAGAAAATATATCAAAAATGTTGGATTGATACTCACACATAAACTCAATGTTTTAGTTCGTATAATTTCAATATAAATTGATTTTTTTGCCCATTTTTTCTTTTAAAAAAATATATAATCGATACACAGCTTGACTTCATCAAAAGCCATTGGATTATATCGAGATAGATTTGATTTCAAGAGCTGAAAATTCAATTCACTTAGCATTTATTACACCAATTATTATCATTTTTCTTTTAAAACAATTCACTAAGCATTTATATATACATACATACATACATACATATATATAATAAATGGAAATGAGATGAGAAGAAAGAAAGAAAGAAAAAAAGGTGGAGAGGTGAGAGCAGAGATATGACAATGACATTCCACCATTAAAATTATGGAGTTGTAATTAATAAAAAGTTTTTCACATTTTGATATAGCAGCCTTTGTTTGGTTTGTTTTCTTTCACACAAACTCAGTCATGTCTCCATCTTCAAACCCCTCTCTCTCTCTCTCTCTGATTGCTATAATGCCCCTACCCCTCCTTTCCTATTTCTGACAATTTCCCCTTTTCTTATTCATTTTCTTTTTAGTCCCTCCCTTTCTTTTCTTTTTCCATGCAACCCCCCATCCAAATCCTAATAAATTTTGGCTAAGATCTATCCTAAACTAACCCCCCCCTAAACCAGCTGTCTGTGATCTCTCTCACCTTCTCTTTTCCTCACAGACACAGACAGCCTATTACTACTCAAAGCTCATTTTAATTATACTCCTCATCTTTAAAATACTTTATCAAACATTTCATGAGATCTTAATGTGACCACAAGATTCCAAGTTCGATATACAGATTCAATCACTATAGTTGGCGTAGGATATAACAATTCATATTTACTAGTGCAAACCATTTTAATTGAATAAGAAAATAACAATCACTGTAGCAAAATGGAAAACTTTAAATGGTATAGGTTGAAAATAGAATGAGATATAATAACTATTTGAATGAAGTTAAATTTTGGATGTTGATATTGAAAAAATGAGGTATTTGTACAAACAAATGATGAAGTTGTAAGAAAAAAAGGGATAATTATTTATTATGTTAGAAGAAGATATTGGTTTTGTTTGTTATGTGATTATGTCTACAAAATACTTTGACTTCAAAGTTAAAACTAGCTGTCTATTCCATTATCATGCACGTGCCATCATGTGATTATTTTGTGAAAATTCAACCATTTCTTATTCTTCAAAAGAACATCAAACATAAAACACATTACATTCAACATTCACAAATTACAAATTTGATATTACATAAAAACACAAAGCAAATTTCCATCTTCTCAAAAAGATTCATTCATTATATTCTTTTTTTTTTCTTTTTTATGTTTTTGATTTGTACGGTGAGAAGTGAAGAAATCCACTGTGCTTAAACGCACCTTGTGTTTGATAAGTTGCTTTGCATCTTCCTTCATGATTCCTCCCTTTTTTGATCTTCATCCAACTGCATTGGAAGCAACAAGCAAATTATTCAATCATTGTCAGAGAATATAATGAAACTTTAAATTGGGAATCACTGTAGAAATAAACAGAGATTTCAGCCGGGAAAAATGGGGGGAAATGGATTTGATTGATAGTCAAAAACTCACCGGAAACAGAGTGTTTTGTTGTTGTTTTTTCAGCTTCTAACGGTTAACAATGAAGGAATAGCGTTCAAATCCGGTGATGGGTTGCTTTCTGTAGCTTGTCTGATTATAGAACGTTTCCTATCCTTCGAATTTGACGGTTTAA
This sequence comes from Cucumis sativus, assembly GCF_000004075.3. Classification (NCBI taxonomy): domain Eukaryota; kingdom Viridiplantae; phylum Streptophyta; class Magnoliopsida; order Cucurbitales; family Cucurbitaceae; genus Cucumis; species Cucumis sativus. The sequence goes on from NC_026660.2 coordinate 15,884,662, forward strand.
AAGCTCTCATCGGACTTGCAAATGCCCACGTCCATGTCCTGCTACGCCCACCGCTTATTACTGGCCCTACTACCGGAGTTGGTTTACGGGTGAGTTCGTCAGCGGAAGATGATGAAACTAAGTAAGATGAGGAAGATGACGAAGAAGAAGATGAAGTCATCATGAATCCACTGAACAAACCACCGCATTTTACTCTTTCTTTAATACAATGATGGTCGACGCCGGCGCCATTACGGTGGCTGCTGGAGTTTCCATTAGTAGAGACTTTCGACGACTTGCTTTCTCTCTGAGACTCAACTCGACGGAGCGTACAGTCACCAAAACCAGTAGAGATTCTCTCGAAAAAATCACCGGAAAAGCTCCGACTACCGCAGCCGACGGATCTAGATCTCGAAACCTTCCGCTCAAACGACGTGGTATTGCCATTAGGGCTTTCATCTTCCTCTAAAATCGTATCGTTCACCCCCAAATTCCCACCAACGCCACTAGTAGCAACTCTCTCCACTTTCCTCGGCGCGTGAGATTTCGAAGACGACGGCGCGTGATAATACAAAAAAGACCAAAACCCCCCTCGGTGCTTCCTAGGGCTAAAATCGACACCATCGTCACCATCAACAAGAAACTGCCCTCTCCTCGGCGCCGTGGTAGACTTACTCCTCTTAAAAACGACGTCATTACTCCGATTATAATCAGCCCCCCCAACCATAACAACTTTCTTCTTCTTTTTAGCTAACAAAAAAGGGATCCGGGCCCGCTTGGTAGTATTATCATGATGAAAATGACAATCAACAACTCCATTAACATTGAAATTAACAGTTTTCGAAATAGAACCAGCGTTCGACGGAACACTACCATTAACATTATTGCTACTATTGCTGTCAGATCCAAGAGAAGGAGAAGAAGGAGAAGAAGACGAACCGCGAATGGGAAGAGGGAGAGAAGAGGAAACGAGCTTGCCGAGCTTTGCTTGAAGACAGAAGGCACAGATACCGCCGGGATTGGTGCGGTAAGGATGGTCAGTGCATTGCATTCCGTCGGATATGTCGTCGTCGAGACCAACGCCAACCTTGGCGGCGGCGGCGGCGGCTGGGGGTGGAGGGAGAGAGGGTTTGAAGGAGTCAATCTTCATGATAGTGAGTGAAGAAAAGAAGTGGAATGAGACGTAAGGGAAGAAGAGGAAATGGAGGAGGAAGAAGAAGAAGAAGAAGACAGGGGAAGAAGGAAGAGAAATGGCATTGAAGTAAGGGAAGGAAATGTGGGGATGATACTGAGAAACGAATTGACGAGAGATTTCACAGTAGCACGTGGAATACTGACTCCACCAAATGCTTTCTTTCTTCCTTTTTTTTTTTTTTTTTCCTTTTTCCTTTTCTCGATGATAAATGTTATCATAATAATAATATTAATAATATCATATGGATGGGTTAAAAGTATAATATATTCTTTCTTCCTATCTAAAGTTTGAATGTAATTATGAGTTTATTTTTAAGTAGAGTTTGGTTGAAAACTAATTTTACAAAATGTTTGAAGGAGTTTATAGACATTGTAAGAGTAACGTGACTTGTACGTGTCCGTAATGAAATGGACAATTAGAATTGATCATTACATCACCCATAATCTAATTTGATTTCTTTTAAAAGTAGGGTTTACATTGATTCGCTCCTAAATAATTGAGAGTTTAATTAACAAAATTGTAAGCATTGCGTAAATAATGTCAATCACAATGATTGTGGCTCAATGTACTTTAGTTGTTCACGAGTTAACTATGTCTTGTGCATGGTTATTAAACTTTTTTAGATTTTGACCCGAAAGCAACCCATCTAAGGTAAGGAATAATAATTTGTGACAAGTCGTATACCTTTAACTATAAGGCCATGTGTTTGAGTCTTCTTTACGTCTTGTTTAACTTACTAAAAATGGTAAAATATCAATTTCTACCTCTAAAGTTTAGCGATTATATAAATAAAAACCAAACTCGTAACTTGATTGATTTTGGATCATAAATAAACCAATTTAGATAATCCTCCGAATTTTGTTATATCAATGTCGTGCAAAACTCGTAATTTAAGACAATTATTCCCTAATTTTTTTCACGTCAATGAATCTATACCTTTTTTTTCATAATCATTACATTTAAAAATCATTTATACATCAACTCTCAAACATACGTAGATTTCTTCAAATGTCAACAATACAAAAAAAAAAGTGAGAAACTTTCAAATAAAAAATTGTCTAAAAACTCTAAATCGATTATTTAGAGAAAGTCTAAAACGTTCCATTTATACCACAATTAAATACTATAGTATGATCAATATTTTTATTAAAAAACAATAATAAAAATCATAAATTACAGTAAACACACAAAACATCTCAAAAAAGATACAACAAAATACCACAACAGACTACCATAGGTCTATATCACAATACAAATAGACACGTATAGTACATTACAATTCACGATTTATCCAAGATAAACGGTAGTATATTGTAATATTACATAAATTTGTTTTTATAAAAATAGTAAAATAAATTAAAATATTTAGGTGTTATAAATTTTATGGACGATAGGAAGCAATAAACTTGGATGGTGAAGGAGTAAGTGATTTAATGTAAGTGAAAGAAGAAGAAGGAAGTGGAAAGGCGAAAATGGTTAGAGAAATTAAAAAAAATTGGAGATTTGTGCTACGTTTCCCCCTAAACCCAAAGCATCCATCGTTCCCACTTCCCATACACACAAATTGCCAATTTTCCTATTTCCTTTTTGTTTCTTTTCTTTTTTTTAATATTCCTACGTGTCCTTTTTTAATTGCTTCTCTTTTAGATCCCATTTATTACTTTGGACCACTACTCCCCATCCCCCTCCACGTGTCACTCCCTTTTCTATTCTTTTTACTCTCTCCTTCTATTATATTATATTATATTATAAATTTGATAAATTATTTACCAAATTTCATATTATAATTAACAGTTAAAAACTTTATTATAACGTGTAGTTATTTTATTATTTTAAAAATATCTATAAAAAATAAAATAAAATATGAAATCATCACCTCTGTATGAGTATTTATTTTTCAATTAACTCCCATCCTATGTGTTTTTAGTAATGTTGTTGTGGCTCACATTTGATGGGCACTTCCTTGTAACAAATAGAAAGAAATATATATACACATTTTATTATTAGTATTATTATTTCAACACCCACGCTTTCCCAATTAATATAAGGTAGCAATAAATAAATAAAGAAAAGTAATAATTAATTTTCTTGGGAATTTGATTCCAAACCGAGTATGTATTGTCATCCACCGTTGGATTAACACCACATCGAGATACTCGTTGAATTTGTCTTCTTTTTCTTCTCCCTCTTCCTCCTTGCCCTCTTGAGCGTGGTGCCCCACGGTTGAATAATATATATATTTGTTGTCTACTCGACATTTTTCATACAACCAATTAACTTAATATAACATTTTAACGTTTATTCGACGATCGACATCTAATTGAATCACTACTATAAATTTATCTCTTTTTATGTATGTAAGATTTGTTTTTTTATGATGATAGTAAAAGACTATCAAAACAAACATATTTTTTTATGTAACGATTATGTGTTGTAGTTTTGTTGACGATAAAAAGTTATTAATAAAAACATTGTTTGATGGACAATCTATAGGAAATGGAATGAGCTTGGTCGATGGGCTACTTTTCAAAATCTCTTCCTCGATGGGTTACTTTTCAAAAACTCTTCCTTGATGATGGGCTACTTTTCAAAAACTCTTCCTTGATGGTCATGAACCATCAAGAAAATAAGCCATTTATTTTTCAAATTGATTTTCTTTTATGGGCAACAAAATATAAATTTAAGATTTGTATTTATATTAATTGCTTTACTTTATGTCGTTTTTTCTTGAAAGGTTTTTTTTGTCTATGGAAATTTCAATTAGTAATAAACCATTTTTTTCCCAATTCTCCTGTGAAAAATACTATGACATTAATCAATCTTTTATTTGAATATAAAATATCATGAACAAATAAATAATAATAGTAGTTTAAAAAACATTAAAATAAATTAATTGACGCTTTTGAAATAATTTGAAAAATAAACTCGTATTTTAATTGATGGTTCGCGTCTTTCAATAAATGTTTTTCTTCAAGATTAGAATGAGCATAATTTTATGGATGAGCTTTAGTCCCAAATTTTTAAATTGGTTTTCTTGTTAGATATTGGTTGTCAACAAAAACTTATTTTGATGGACAATGATTGTTGAGAAACATTCAATTAGGTTGTTGAAGTAGAAAATCAAATTTAAAACTATGGTAAAATAGGTTGCCCAATTTTTTTGAATTTAGGAGAAATCAACTTAAATGTTTTCCGTAAAATAAGTTTTCGAAATAGAATTTATAAAAGATTATTTTTGACGTTGTCTGCTTATCCTAAAATTCAATTAGGTTAAAGTTGTCAAATAGTATGCAGCTCAAAACCCAATGAAATCACTGTCGCTCGAACAAAATAAATAATTTTCATTTTCAATTTTGTTTTCGTACTTGGGTCAAAGGTTGCTGAAATTTTTCTGCCGTTCGAATGAAGTAAACTATGTGTGGTCGCTACGCCATTTGAACAAAGGTCTCTCGTAAAGCCTACCGATCTCAATTGTTAAGACTACTTTGTTGCAACCGTTTGAGGTGTATCAATAATTGAAGAGTTTTATTATCTCGTTATTTGTGTTTATTCTCACTCCCCCACTCTTATTTGTCTCGTTCTTCGCTTCAATTCCCCTTACTACCTTTTCGTCTAATAATCATCAACTCTACAGAGATAACTTAAACCAACGGCCTTTTAGTAGTTGTTTGACCTACTAACTACTTAAGTTGGTCGGTGTACTAATTCAACTTTAACAACAAACACTTTTAAACTTTATACATTTGTCAACTAATTAATTTCACATTCTCCTGTTTTTATATATATATACATAAACTTCATTGTTTTTATTTATTGAAAATTCATTACTCTTGTGCGAGTCCATAGTGTTTTTTTTTTTTACATTATAAGCTTGTCTTCATAAATATTTTGTAAATCCCGTATCAATATATACTTGAAAATCACTATAATTTAAAACTTGTTTTGACTTGATGCATGTCAAATAAAGGTAGTTACGAAAACGTAGCATTGGAAAATATAATCTTCCATTTTATATCTCTACTTTCAACCTTCATCGAGTATCTCTTCATATTTTTTCCATTTGTCGATGAACTTAATTAATCTTATAATTACATACCATAAATGCAAACTTACTAACTCTACTCGATGTGTCAAACAATCCCTAACATTTTTAGATTGTATTAACTTATAAAAAAAAATGTTTTTTCAAATAGCCACTGTCATTAAACAAATTTGATATAAATCATTTAGAATAAAACAATCGTATGCTTAATAATCATCTCTCGTGGACGTTTTTATTACAAGTTTGTTGTATACTATAAATGTTTGTATTCAAGCAAAAAGCTAACCATGAAATACTTTCAAAATTAATAATTTAAAATAACCTCTTATTGTTTTGTATAACTCTTTAAAATTATCCCTACATCTCTATTCACTAATCAATTTTTTCCCCCAAAAGTATATTAACATTTAAATATTTTGTTGTTTTTTCTGTCGAAGTAATTATATTTTCTTTAAGTTTGTTAATGAGGATAAATACATATTAAAAATACCGTTAAAACTTTTATGGTTTTCTTTGGGACAAATAACAAACAAAGAAATTTAAAGACATATGATATAGCTCAATTATTTTAACAAACAAAGTCCATTTATTATTTCACAACACGTGAATTTTACAATTTTGAATGATTTGACTTAAAATAAACAAGATAAGGTATAAGACTCATCAATAAATGGTTTTACTATTTTGAGCATTACATATTTTGTGTTGCATATGAATGTCAAGCTCATTTGTGTCTCCCAAATCATCTAAAAACCTAATAGTTTGACATGTGAAATTAAAGTACACAAATAAAAACAAAATAGATATATAGATTGGTATAGGACATTTTTTTTTGTTTGTTTCTTTTACTAATTTGAAAATCAAATCTTACTCGTGAGTAAATTAAGCTTAACGTGTCTAGTGGTAAGTCAATGGTATGCTCAATGTGTCCCATGATATAACGATACACCAACTTTTTACTTCTATCATTCAGTAATAGTAATAATAATAATAAAACAGTTGAGTAAAGTGTGAGCTTTATACATATTCATGTGTCCTACTTATGGGTTCAATCACAAGTTGACATGTCTTTCTTTTTTGTTAAAATTATACTTTTATAATACTTATTTTTTTCTAGAGTTGAAAGAATACATTTAAATCTTTAAAAAAATTATGAAACTTAGAAGTTAGAAACATAATTTTTTTTCGTCTATATTTAACCTGTTTTAAATACTCCAAAGTTTTTATTTTTCTTTTTTTAAAGGTGACAATGACAAACACAAGAACCCAAAGTATTAGTAAGTATTATAATTCAAAAAAGTTCGTAGATATAAAAAAAATTAGATTAAACTATCGAAATCTATCAACGATAAAGTCCATCACAAATAAATCTTACTACATTTATACATATTTAAAACATTATATTATTAATTATTAGCCGTGAAAATGTCATCGAAATTAACTTTTTTTTTAGAGTTAACTAAAACTTCCTAAACATCTAAGGTTGTTATTTATTATTATACAAATAAGAGAAAGGTAATTATAAATGGAAATTTTAGGAATAATAATTAAATATATAATAATATTTAAAAGTATATATAAATATAGCAAAATTTATGAGTGACAGAATTCTATAATCGACTCTTATAGTCTACTAATATTTGCAATATGATATATTGGTGATAGACTTTTATCTATTTATAAATATTTATAAACATTATCATATAATTAATTATTTTGAATTTAATTGATTCGTCGAAAAATATAGCGGGATATGACTTCACAAAATCAACCGTCCATTTACTAAGCAAAGAGTCTTAATCGGGCCCTAAAAGTGTACAAGGAGATTATGGGCTGGCCCAGGAAATTTTGTTAATGGGCATAGTTCTCGGCCCATTGATTCTTCACATCAGGGTTCGCAACCGCAGTTTAGGCGCCGGTTCATCAGCAGAGAAGACGTATTTTGCTTCTTCAGCTCCGCCAGGGAGCATATCGGAGCTTTAGTACTGATTGTTTGTTTTTTTTTTCTCGCCGGAGACGGCGAAGAGGATACCAGGCCCCGCCTTAGAGATGGAGACAGTTGAACCACAGTCATTGAAGAAGCTTAGCTTCAAATCTCTCAAACGAGCCCTAGACCTTTTCTCTCCGGTCCACGGCCATGTCGCTCCTCTCGATTCCGAAAGGTATGGTTTCTTACTGTTCTAGTTCGATTCTCTGACGTTCATCTTTCTTTTGTTAAATGTTCATGTCTGTTACTTTAAATCCTGTAATTTCTAGCGGATTGACATGTACGTTTTCTTCGTTCATTTTCTGAATGCAGCAAAAAAATTCGTATCAGTCATAAGGTTAGTGAACTTTTTTCTTTCTTACATGATCTTCGCCATTGAATACGAACAGCGGTTAGGACACTCGGCTGTTCTTTCAAGCTGCAGTGGAGATTATCTTTTATTTTTTGTTTTTGAATTCATAGATAAGTGTTGAGTACGGAGGACTGAAGAACACCGGTACTAAGCCTACTGGCCAGGCAAGTTCCGCTCCCGACAGTGCTATTGGAACTTCAGCGCCTTCCAATGCCCTCGCACTTCCTGGTATGCATAACCTGTTATTTTATTTGTAATCCTTAAGTAGGCTAATTCATCTGTAATTTTGTGTCCTGAAGTTTGATGGCTGAAATATACACTGCATAGGTCAGGGTTAGGTTTTTTGTGTAATAGGTTTGATGGAATTCTTTATGAATTGATCTGTGATTTTGTTATTCTAAACCCCAAGTAAAAAGGGCTGATACACAATGAGATCCTAATTACCAGCGGAGCAGGTTGACAGCCTAGTTACTAACTTCAAATCTTCCTCTAACTATCTAACACTCTTCAATTCTGTTGTTGATCTTTCTAGCGATCTTACATATTTTTGAGTTGGATGGATTTCTTTGTAATGCAGGTCCAGGTGATTCTAGGGATGTGAAGTCTGGGGCACAAAATGCAGTGGTTATTGGTCCAACCGTGCAGCCAAACACACAGTGAGTACTCTCTATCACTTTCTTTCTCTGCATCTGAGTATATTTACTTGTGTGAAAAAAATAAATTGATGTTTTTGTTTCTTTTGCACGAGTTAGGTTTTCCTGTTTGGTTGGAATTGGATTGTTGCTAATCTTTCTATACCATCTTTTATTTTCAGAAATGACGGTGGTCTTCAGGGAAGAAGCTCAGCTATTGTTTCGGCACCTGGTTCATCCGAAAGGTGTTAAAATTTCTGTACATTTCTTTTATACCGTAGCAATATGTTAGTTATGAAGGAGTTATATGAAGTCTTTCTAATATGTGAAATTTAATCATAGATAGGCCATAGCTGGAATCTTAATCTTTGTTTTCCCCTCTCCCCATGTTTTAGGGGTTAGGGGCCTACAGTTGACTGAATATGTGCAATTTATTCGATTTGGGGTGTTTTTTCAATTTTCACAATTCTCTTGAGGACTTATGTAATTAGTTATAAAATCATCAAGTGTGACATGTAGAAAGCGCATAGTTCTTGGTTTTGTAGTATACGCCCTTAATTTTTTTTTTTGGAGACACATGATATTTCATACTATGAATGATTCTTTACTTAACTAAGACCATCCCTCAAAATCCTGGTGCATTCTCCTTATTATTGGCTTTTAAGCCAGCTCTCTCCCTTTTGTTTAGTTGATGCCGTTTAAGCCGGCTCTTTCTTTTCACAATTTTAGAATCTGTGAGTTTTTCCTAAAACAGTTTGGCTTTTGGTCTTATAGGATGTCTACTTCTGCAATTATGGAAAGAATTCCAAGCAAGTGGCCACGTCCAGTTTGGCATGCTCCGTGGAGAAATTATAGGGTTAGTTTTATTATTAAATTTTTTCCTTTAATGCTCTATGTGTTTTTCTTCAATGTCATGGATATCACGTCAGTTATATGCCTCCTGTTGACTTTATTATTCGCCATTTAGGGTTTTACATGTCATATGAATTATTATGTGCATCTTGCATGTGATATTTGCTATATCTTGTTGTTAAACAATCAACACTTGTCTTTTGATGTAGGTCATAAGCGGTCACTTAGGGTGGGTAAGATCAGTTGCATTTGATCCCAGTAACACGTGGTTTTGTACGGGTTCAGCAGATCGTACAATCAAGGTATATATTTTTCAAAATTATTTAATATGCATGAATTCCATTTTGGTTTATCATGGTGCCATTTACAGTATCCTTAGTTTTTGCCTTTGATAGCGATTGTTATCTTTGAGTTTTTCTGCAGATGAAAATATTTGTGATATTTGTAGGAGCACGCTTCTTTATCCTAGGATAGTGTGACATGAAATAAATCCAAAGATTGATGTAGGAAAGGATGGTCTGATAGTCGAAGGACTGGACTCCTCTATTAAATAAAGACTGCAAACCAAAGTTGGATGTCCCACCCTTAACACTTATTCTATAATTTGTCATGCGTATCAAGCCAGGCTACGGACTAAAAGCAAAATTTGACCTTTCTTAGGAACTTTGGATTACAAAATAGCAGTAATTAGAAGAGTTTTGTGGGAAACTTTGATTTTTATTGGGTTCATAAAGGTGATTTATTGTTTTGCATTTGATCTCAAGTACTTTTGTGCATGCTATCAAAAATTTTTAAATTAAAGTTCAGGCTTCGGTATGCTGTAGGATTTGATATTGGTCCCAGCTTTGAATTCAATGACCACAAGGAGGTTGTAAGATTTACTGTAGGTCAGAAAATAAGATAAACTGAGAATAAGTTTTACGAAGTTATGAGAAATATTGCTGTGTAATCTAGATCTTGATATTGGAAATTCAGCTATATCTTTTCAATTTTGATCTGTTAGATTTGGGATGTTGCAAGTGGAAAGTTAAAACTCACATTGACAGGCCATATTGAGCAAGTACGAGGTCAGTTCTTATTCATTATATCTTAGCATAAATGCACAATTAATATTAGTGTCACTTACGGCTGGTTTGGAGGTATATCTTAAGTGCAATTTTGTCCCTAGGTCTTGCTGTCAGCAACAGGCATACCTACATGTTTTCGGCTGGTGATGACAAACAAGTTAAATGCTGGGACTTGGAACAGAATAAGGTTTAGCTAATTTTTTTTGTTTATCTATAGAGAGTTCAATCCTTGATGTGAAATGGTGGGGAAACATAATATCTTTCTTTCCAGGTCATTCGTCATTACCATGGTCATCTGAGTGGTGTTTACTGTTTGGCTCTTCATCCAACAATAGATGTTTTGCTTACTGGAGGACGTGATTCTGTCTGCCGGGTAGACTACTTTTCTTATTTCTTTCTTGGCAAGTGTTACAGAATTATAGCATGGTTGATGTGGTTTTTCTTCTAGGTGTGGGACATTCGAAGTAAGATGCAAATTCATGCCCTCTCTGGACATGATAACACAGTTTGCTCAGTTTTTACTCGACCTACGGTATCCTTTTCTATCCCTTATTCTTTCCTTCGATATATTGTTCATATTAGTTCTTTTCAATATACTTTTTAGTGATTTGGTCTAGTTCTCTTAGATTGATTATTTCCCTCTGGTCCTGCATAACATTTGTTGCTCTTCTTCTTGCCTGATGCCTCCTTCATTTCTGCATGATCAGGCCCAAATGTTCTATTTGTTTTTGTTCTGGGATGTTTACTATTTTTTTTAGAAGAGAAGAAAAGCAGTGCTGGGATTGTTAGAACTTGTTTCTTACAAATTTAGTCTTTGAGTATTTGCAGGACCCACAAGTTGTGACTGGCTCCCATGACACAACTATCAAGTTTTGGGACCTCAGATATGGTAATATTATACATTTTACTACTATGCGATTATGTTTTGCCTTGATTTTCAAACGTCATTTATGTCCGTTTGCAGGGAAGACCATGACAACACTGACATACCATAAGAAATCTGTTCGGGCAATGGCATTGCATCCTAAAGAGTACGATATTGCAAACTCAAAAAGGAAATTTTTCCACATTTGCTTGCAATGTCACTTGTTTACACTTTTTTATCCCTTTCCTTCTTTCCAGGCACAGTTTTGCATCTGCCTCAGCTGACAACATCAAGAAATTTAACCTCCCCAGAGGGGAGTTTGTGCACAATATGCTGTGAGTTCTCTATCAGGCATGCTATACCATATAATTTGAAACAATTTTTGGAATTTATCTTACTAATATAATATATATTCTGATAAAGTGACTGGAATAACTCTTTTCATTCGAAAAATTAAGTCTATGTGAGACTTAAGAAATTATTAATGGAAGACAAGAGAAGAAAAAACCAGCTTCTTAAATCTGTTTTCACTGAACTTCTATTTTTAAAAAATCGAAGATATTGACAATTGCTGTGCCATTAACGTAAATTTAATAACAGCCTTCTTTTGCAAGCTTTTATTTTTAAAGTTTTATCTTGTTCCCCTTGGCTTGCTAGTCTCGCTCCTTTGCAAATTTTTGAGTTTTCTTTCCTCAATGGAAAGAGGACACATGTTCGTAGTACATGGGATAATCAAAATACCTGATATTCCAATATTGTCTCCCTTTTGTGCTCAGTTCTCAGCAAAAGACTATAATCAATGCAATGGCTGTCAATGAGGAGGGTGTAATGGCGACTGGAGGTACTTTTTTTTATCTGTTGTGACTAAACTTATGAATATTATATATACACATATATATTCCTTTCCTGGAGTTCAGAAACAATATTGACTATTCAAATTAATATGTAACTCAAATGTATTCCATGTCCATTACATTCCTAATCCTAAAACAACAAAATTTTCTATCCATGAAGGTGACAATGGTAGTTTATGGTTCTGGGATTGGAAGAGTGGTCACAACTTTCAGCAATCTCAAACAATTGTACAACCTGGTATTAATCTCTTCTTTTTTCACTTTGCTTTTGCTCGTTTTGCCATTTTATTGAAGAACCTCTTAACCCAACGAATTCACTCTTTCAGGGTCGTTGGATAGCGAAGCTGGTATCTATGCCCTTTCCTATGACATAACTGGTTCAAGGCTCATAACATGTGAAGCTGACAAAACAATTAAAATGTGGAAAGAGGATGAAAATGCTACCCCCGAAACTCATCCTCTCAACTTCAAGCCACCCAAAGATATCCGAAGATTCTAGACTCAGGTTCTCGAAAGGGTTAGTGTGTTATTTCAGGTTACTTTGTATGCATTGAGAAGTTATGTAGACTTAGAAATTCCATACTCTCTAATTCTGATAAATTGAAATTTGTATATATGTAAATTAGGCAATTTTTCTAAAAAGGTTGCAAAGTTTACTGTTTTTGTTTATTACCAAGTCGAAAATTTTTAGAGAATATTTTCTGATTGATATTCAAAGTTTTCTAATGAATGGTTGAATTACTGTAATCATCTTTTTGATGTTCTAATTATTATTTTTCCACTGATTCGTTGTGTATGAAGTTCTACATCAGATAAATATGGTTGTGTTATTTTTTGTGTATTTGTGGTGCCTTCCCATTTTGTTGTTTATGACCCAACTTAGCGCCCTACCTCTGCCATTTCTTTCATAAGTTGATTTTAGTGGCCATCTATAGCAACCATGTCTAAAGTATTAGATTGGTGTTAATCCAATGCAAACGTCCATCAGTTATGGTAGGAGTTCATTACAGCTCAAGTCTATCGTTGATAAATAAATTTTGCTAGGTATTTCATGCTCCTTCCCTTGCACATTAATATTAAAATTTGAAAAAAATCAATATCTTTTTTTTTTCAACGTTTCACATTGCTATTGTGGGGCTTTAGAAGATGAGTATTCTGGGTTGTTTCAAAAATTTTAAAATATTGTTATACACTTAATTATTATTATTATTAGAATTAGCTGACTTGTAGTATTAACCTAATTCAATTAATATTTTTTTTTCTTAAGTTGTCCGAGTAGATGGAATGTCATGGAACACTTAATTTTGTTTTGGATAATATTTCACACGCTCAGGCATGTTCGGGGTTTGATTGGTTGTAATCAGGAGTATTAGATAAGAAATTAAGGATGGAACGAAAATGAGATTCTGAATTAAAGAGAATTGAGTTATAAACTACGAAAATAAAATGAGTTTTTGTATTACAAATCAAGTTGGATTTGTACGATGGAGGGTTGGATAATTGAGTGTTTGATTAAGTATATTCATATTATATTTGTTAATCGCATTACTTGTGCAAAATTGAAGTTTGTAGATTCAAAATTACGTAATCTTTGAGATGCAAATATACTCAAAGGTTGCAGGTCCGAGATTTGATGGATCATAACACACTCAAAGGTGTTTGGAGTTCCAATTAATGTGATAAGGAAAACTGCTTATTCCTCCAAAGCATTGGATCTTGGGTACTTCTGTATTAAAAATTAAATAACCTTTTGGTAATTCTACATTATCAATTGTAATCCCTTTAATTTAATGCTACTATTACGTTTAATTAAAAACAACAGTTTAATTTTATAATGTTCTTTTGTAACAATCACCAACAATTTTGCACACAAACTATTTTTAAGTAGGAAGGTTAGATTTGGAATATTAAAAATATACTAACTATATAGAATGCAATTTGAAATATATTAAATGGTTTATTTTGACCTAATAAATTTTGATTTGGATTTAAATTTACTTAAACCTTTTGAATTCAAACGTTTTGTGTGCTACTAAAAAGGGAAACATAAATTTTAAAGTTTTATTTGAAAAATATAAACTACGAACTACTAAATGATCAAACTGCTCCCAAACACAATCAACTTCAATACATAAAAACAACATGAAAAATTGCATACAAAATCCATAGGGACACTCTTAAATTTTACCCTTTTCAAACCTATTTTTCTATTCAATAAAAAAATTGTATTGAATATTAAATAACAAATGGAATGTAAACTTTTAACCACAATAATTGTAGACATCATAACTAAGTTTCTTCTAATCGTTATTGGTCTCGTCAAAATGCAACACTTCCACTCCCATCTTTCTTTACACCTAGAAAAGATGTGATTGTGATAGGTAGTTTTTTTTTCTTTGAAAAATTTGTTTTTTCTGTAGCATTTTCGAGGTTTTTAGATTCAGTTTAATTAAACAAAAATCTAATTAGTTTATAATATATTAATTTCAATTTTGGATGTAATATATATTTGTATCGTTAATTAGTTCCAAATAAGAAGTCATTAACGTATTCAACCTTTCTAAAATTCCATATCAACCATTTAGCATAACTTTCAACGTTAAGGTACAATTGGACATTAAAAGTCCAAGTTTATCTAATAGATTTATTCATTTTTCTAATGATAAATAGCCATTAGAATCTTTTAAAGGCAGAAATAGTTACAAACAAACACAAAACTTAAAAGACTTTTATCTTATATACTTACTAAAACTCCATTGCTAAATATTCACAAACTTATACTCTTGCTTTTTTTTTTCTTTTTCTTTTTCTTTTTTATAAAAAAAAGTATTATTGTATATTGATTTATCAATGTTTTAGAGGATTGGAATATATTATTTTGCTTAATTTATAATATATATGAAAAGGTCAACTAATTATATATATATATATATTGGATAAGATACATTATTTTGAAAATGTGTCTTAGGGAGGGCACTTGTCCTTTCATTGTTTTCTAATTAGGCTTCATCTCATCATAGGCCTAAAATTAGCCATGTGTCTATGTGGAGTTTAAACAATTAATTACAAGGGAAATGCATGTGTTCACCATAAAACCAAATCAATAAGATATTTGAATAAACTATAATATTTGAATCATATTCATATACATATGTATATGTTATAGTTAAGCCCCAGAAGGTATGTGATTTAAATATGTTTTAACTTTATTCTATTATACTAAGAAATCAATACGTAGATGGGATTCTTTGTTGACTTCAACATATGTGAATGAGAATTCAAATACTTTACTATAATGCAATTGAAGTTGTGTTGAATTAATGCTATCTTTATCCATTAAATATGTTTGAATTGATCATAATTATAAATTAATGCTACTTCACAAAAGAAATTAAGGACATTTTTTCAAAACATTAAAATAAAATAAAATATTTATCAACTATAGTAAAATTTTGGATTCTATTAATGTCACTGATCGAAGTGTCTCTATCCGTGTCTATTATAGATAGAATATGAAATTTTGTTATATGTTGTAAATATTTTATAAAAAATAACAAATTTGATAAAATATTTACCAAATTTCAGATTCTATCATTTATAGATATTAATAGTCATTGATATATTTTATTAGTGGTATTGATAGACAACCATAAGAGTTTAAAATTTTGTTATAGTTCGTAAATATTTTAATTTATTTTACTATTTTTAAAATGTTCGTTTAATTATTATACTTTTCTTTAGAATATTTTAATTACTAGAGTTTGAGATTTATTAAAATTTAATGCTAAAATCTGAAGTTTAGTATGGGTTAATAAACCATAAAAATTTATTATCTATTCTAAATATTTTTATAAAAATATTAATTACACGAAAATGATTCGATTAAAATATTAATATTATGTGTTTGTATCACGAAAGACATACGTATAATAGTGTTTGTTTGTATTGTTATATTTGAAAAGAGTAATTTAATTTTAATTTACTGAAGGAAATAGAGAAATAGCAAAAAAAGGGGTTATAAAGAAGGGTATTTACATAAAAGGCCAAAGAAAAGGTGTAACCTATGAAATTAGTTCCCTTATAAAAAGGGGGTTTATAAGAAGAAAATTCATGCATGAAAGTCACCCTCCCCTTCTTTCCTACACAAATGCTCCAATCTTTCACTTTCTCTCTGTAAACTTTCAATCTCATACCGTAAACTCTCTCTACAATTTCTTCTCTTCTTTTCTCTTCTCTTCTTTTATTAATTTTCTCGGGAATTTGAGATTCAATTTTCTTTTCTATTCACAACATGAATAATTCTGAGCTTCTTCGAAGAAATCAATCCAATTCGTCTCCGGTGATCGATTCACCACGAACTCCGCCATCTTCTTCCGTCAAATCCAGGAGTCCGATCCGTTACATGCTTCGTGAGCAACGTCTTCTCTTTGTTTTCGTCGGTATCGCCATTGCAACTCTGTTTTTTAATGTCGTCCGTTTCACTTTTCCGCCGGAGTTACGTGATGATCATCACCGGGCGTTTAATTCGTTTGTTCGTTTGGATTCGACGATCCCGATGCGGAGAGTTTTGTATGAAACTCGCCGTGAAGGACCGTTAGGGCGGGTGAATTTGGCGGGGAGAGTTCCGCCGGGATTGACGAAGAGGAACTTGAGGATTGTTGTTACTGGTGGTGCTGGATTCGTTGGAAGCCATCTTGTGGACCGTTTGATTGAGAGAGGGGATAGCGTGATCGTTGTTGATAATTTCTTCACTGGACGGAAGGATAATCTGGTTCATCATTTTGGAAATCCGAGATTTGAACTGATTCGACACGACGTTGTTCAGCCGATTCTACTGGAAGTTGATCAGATCTATCACTTGGCTTGCCCTGCTTCTCCTGTTCATTATAAATTCAATCCTGTCAAGACAATCATATCCTTCTTGTTCTTCTTCCTCCATTTTCTTTTAATTTTCACCTTTTTCGTAACAAATTTTATTTCAAATCGTAATATCTTAATCTTAGGGCTACGGAATTAACGCACAGTATGAATCTAATGAAGCACTTAAACTTCAAAATCACGCTGGAATTTCTTCTCCGAATCTTTTTTTTTTTTATTAGATTCTTCATTCTTTTTTCTCTGTATTCTGGAAATTCTTCTTCTGATTATGAGAATTGATTTCTTTAACCCGATTGAGATCACAAGACCAATGTTGTCGGCACATTGAACATGCTAGGGCTTGCGAAGAGAGTCGGCGCCCGCTTTTTACTCACCAGCACCAGCGAAGTCTACGGCGATCCACTCCAACACCCGCAGGCTGAAACCTACTGGGGCAACGTCAATCCCATCGGTAACCCCCCTCCCATGGCTACCAATCCTCTGTTTTTTCCATTTCCGTTACTGATTTTGTATACTTCTCCCCCCCAACCCTCCTCTCTACAGGTGTACGAAGCTGCTACGATGAAGGAAAGCGGACGGCGGAGACTTTGACAATGGATTACCACAGAGGCCTTGGCATTGAGGTAGCAAATTGATCATCATTATTCACTGAAAAATCCTGTTTGGACAAATGTTAGAATTTGGAATCTGCCATTTTCTTACAGGTGCGGATCGCTCGGATCTTCAACACTTATGGACCACGGATGTGCATCGATGATGGTCGAGTTGTGAGCAATTTCGTGGCACAGGTACGCTTTTCTTTGTTTATGGTATTGATTTGGGCAGACACAAAAGAGTACATGGCCTGTGGACCCAATTGGATTTTTTTGTTAGAAAAATATCATCTTTAAATTCTATGCAAAAAGTAGTCATATGCTTTTAATACTAAACCCTCACAAATTCTGCAACCTATTGTAATAACCAAACAAGAAATGAGTCTATTTAGGAGTGAAATGAGTCCCATGTTGTAAAAGTTAGGGTTTGAGTTCTCAAAATTTTAAGTTGTTGGACTACTTTAGGCATGGGAATAGAGCTACCACCCATTTTGAGACCATAAAAATTGCCATAAAGATAGAGTAGGGTTGAGAGGAAGAGGATGTGAGGTTGAGATTTAAACCTCTAGTTTTTTTTGGTGAAGTGAGTCTATGTTGTTACTATGAAAATCGAGGTGAATTGAATTCTTATACTCAAGTAGTTGAAAAAAAATTGAAAGGGTGACATTAGTGGAGATAGAGATATATCACTAATGGTTGAACTTAGCCTATTATCAATTTGTGTAATAAAATATGAGACCATGAAAAAGTACCTTAAAGATAGGTAGATGTAAGAGCAATTAGTTGCTTATTACGATCTTTTAAGTCATTATAGTAAATTATAATACTTTTTATTTTAGGTGTGAATTATAATTACATGTATTTGAGTGGTAAACTATTTTAGTTTTTTTAGAAAATAGTAAATATTGTATTAAAATTTTGAAAATGGGTAGCAAATCAAAATTTTGAAATAGTATTGGTTGTAGATAATTAAGAAGTCCAAAGTAATATTGATTGTGTGGAAAGAGATAATTATTATAGTTTTAGATAATCCTTGTCTTCCGAATGCCTCAACTGTTATTGAACTAAAATTTGAAAGGAGGGATTAAATCAAACATAAATCAATTGACATACAAGTATGTTCGTATTAGTAATTTGCGTGGTTTCTAATTTGAATTCTCTCTCCCATTGTACTGGAAAAAACTTAGGAATATTGAGGTAATCCTCAACCTATTGTTTGTGTTTTTAGAGGAGACATAAGCATGAAATAGAGAGAATAGGATAGATGTTGGGCTATAAATTTCCTTTACTTAAATAATAATAATTAAAACGATTTTGTTAAAGAATGATTTAATTCAAAGCACATTTTTTGGCTAGTAGACACTTAGCTAATAACTTTTGTTTATTTTTCTTATATAACATCATCTCATTTTAATAACTAAAAATGTTCAATTGTCCGATTTTATAATCTAAAAAATTCAATCATCCCACAAATTCATTTGGTCACATGTGATCATGGTAGTAGTAGCACACAGTATTCCAATTCTAAGACAATAAAATCTAGCCCTAAAACAAGGTTCATAAATCATACATTAAGTACTACCTTGGTGGTCACAAAGTAATTAATTGCATAATTATTAATATATTAACCCAGCGTTATGTTGGATTAAAGTTTGAAAAGTATAGTAAATATTATATTGTGAAAACTCCCACAGGCATTAAGAAAGGAGCCGTTGACAGTTTATGGAGATGGCAAGCAAACCCGGAGTTTTCAATACGTTTCTGATCTGGTAAAATATATACACATTTATTTATTACCACTACAAAATTAACGGACTGTTTCATCTTAATTTCGAATTTAGCAAATGTGATTTTTAAAGATAGGATATTATATAACTTTGTAATTAATTTATTATTGTGATATTGTTTAGAGTTTTACATAATAGTAATAATAATAAACTGTCACAGGTGGAGGGGCTAATGAAACTGATGGAAGGCGAGCACGTGGGGCCTTTTAATCTGGGCAACCCCGGCGAATTCACTATGCTCGAACTTGCTCAGGTCAGCTCTCTACTCCCCCATTCTCACATTTATACTCCTAAACTAATCTACTCTCTTTTAACATTTAAAATATTTAGGTTTAATCCTTTTTTTGGAACATTTACTCATCAACCCTAATTGCTTTGCCCTCTAAGTTTCTTTCACGTAGTAAATAATTAACTTCATTCATGAAACATTTAAGTTGAGATAATTGGGATGGTTAATTTGAATCTTATGAAAAAATAAACTCTAACAAAATCATAAAATTAAAATGAATATAGGTATGTATATTATTTTTTTTGTAAGTAAAAAAAATATGATTTTAAAATTAATAATAAGTTTGTATTGGTGGGAGCTATTTTAGCATTTTAAGTAAATTGACCAACCAATTCAAACTATTGATATTGGTTTTAGTTATGTTACAAACACTTATTTTCAAATAGAGGATAATGAATTAAAATATTTATAAAATATAACAAAATTTTACATCAATAGATAAACACTAATAGGTTTTCTTTCCATAACAATGTTTTAAACTTTTCTTGTCTCGTAGGTTTTTTCAATAAAATATTTTGTTTTGTACAACCAAAACTGAATTCATGGAGAAGCAAAACTAATTTTAAGAATAGTCGACTTAGTTATTATCTATAGATCAAAACACTTTATAAGGTTGCGTTTCTTTATTTTCTAACAAGTTAAACTATAGACTTAAATTGTGATAAAAAAGGACATCCTAATAATTTATATGATACAGTCTATTTTAAATATAGATCCTTAATTCTATTTTATGAAGCTACCCAAATGGTTCCATATCAACAAAATAATTGTTATATATGTGTTCGCTTTTGTGCAGGTAGTGCAAGAGACAATAGATCCAAATGCAAAGATAGAGTTCAGACCGAACACGGAAGATGACCCGCATAAAAGAAAACCTGACATTTCTAAAGCTAAGGACCTTCTTGGTTGGGAGCCCACCGTGTCCCTTCGAAAGGGCCTTCCCTTATGGTTTCGGACTTTCGTCAACGCATCTTCGGTGACTCGAAAGATGACATTTCCACTGCTGCCGTCCTCTCCACCACCACCACGGTCTAGTCCCTCCTTCTTATCTCTTCTCATACCTTTTAGAATAAGAGATCTCTCAAATCACTTCCTCCCAAAGAATAACATTTGGTAGTTTGAAGAGATGAGAGAAAAAAGAGGAGGGGATCTTCCCATCCATCAAAACCTCTTTCTTTTCTCCCAATTTTCACATTTTTTATTCCGTGGGCCTAATTTACCTCTCTCTTCCTCTCCTGTTTTGTATATCTTTGCTCTATATTATTTATGAAACTCTCCTCTCTCTTTTTTTATTTCACTTATTCCCATATACATTATATTTATACCTTTCTTTTTGTTAAATTATAAATATGAACTTTTGTAGTTATATATATATATGTTTGATCAATCTACCATTCTTCTCGTTTCATGAATATATAAATCTATAAAATTTTGAACATGTATATCTCCAAGATTTTAACTTCGTGTCTATGTGAAAAGTTATTTGTAACTATTTGTGTACCAAAGAAAGAAATGCAATAACTAGTCTTGCTCGTTTGTTAATTAGTTATTGTCACCAATATGTGATCAATATATGTTAGTATATATAGTTTATCAACAATAATTGACACGCCTTTCTTTTTTTATGATCAGTAGTTTAAATCCACATGTTTCTAGCTATTTATTACCTTAAACAAACTATCAAACTGTTATTGAATGTTAGAAATAAATTTTGGTCTCCTTCGATCTTCTTCCATTTGCTCTTGAGATCATTAATTAACAATGAGTAAAGTTTCATTTAGTTTATTTTAATAACTTTAAAGCATGTATGTCCTTAAGTTCATTCGACTGGGTGATTTTTGTTGAGTGTCATGCTAAACATAACTCAACTATTTAATAATATATTCTTGATCATGAATAGAACGATTTATGTTATGAATATTTCAATCTTGCGTTATTGCAATGTAAAGAACATTCAACAACCATATATCGTTTGCTTTATCTTTCCAACGACAATACAATGCCAACGAAAGTCATAAATAATTCAATTGATTTTATTAGATTAAAATAAAATTACGTAACAAATGGAAACCAATTATGAATGAACCAAAAGTTTAGCCCATAAAAGTCTCATTTTCTTTTGCACACACCAATTTATTGTGGAAATTTTGTAGCAAAGTTTGTTATGAATTTGGTATTCCAAACTAAATTTCAATTTATATTCAAGGAGTACTCTTCCCAAAGTTCAATTATGCTTCCATTACCATACAACAATAATTGATGTCTTTAACCTCTCTTTTCATTTTCTTGTTAATCTGGACGATGACATCGACAAGTTCATGTCAGCTTGATTTGATTCGAATACTTCTTGGTCCTGCTCACATCTATGGAATGCTCTATTGCACTATTGATGGGAGTGTGATCTATGGAGAGATAACTCCAACATTCCCGAGTGAGTTAAAAAAAATTCTTACAGTTTAGTTTTCATGTTACGCACGCTACTGTTTGTTTGATCTCTTACTAAAAAATGTTCTTTTTTTCTAAATTAAAAAAAGAAAGAACGGTAAACGGTAAAATTTTTAATTAATATGGAATGAACCAATCTTATAAAATTAATAAAATTTGATGTTACATAGCTTTATCGCTTTAGTGTGTCCCTCCATTGGTTTGTTTTTCAATCAAATGTTTTCTTTTCTCATCGCTCATTATGACTAGAAAAGAAAATCGTGTTAGGACTCAAACCATTTTACAATAGATTAGTTTTACTTTTCAAATTTTTCGTTGATTTTTTTGAATTAAACCATTCAACATTAACACGGCAATTATAATTAAGTCAACTATTTTGAATTCATGCCAACTAAAGACAAATATGAAATAATTTTAAAATTATTAAAATCACTACGTCGGATAAATTTTTAATATCAAATGTTGGTGTTATTGTGTGTGTATATAATATATGACATGCATGTTGAAGATGCGGCGGTGCAAATGCAATGCGGAGCCGAAACGGTAGTTACGTCGGTTAAGACCGACGCCACTGGCAATTTCTCCATTTTTCTCGATGCTCCTCGATTGATGCTCCTTTATGTACTCACCAATTGCACTCTCGTTGTCACTACGCCACTTGTCGACTGCAACGCCGCCCTGCCATCGTTCGGCACCCTCGTCTCGCCGCTGCAGCTCATTGGAAATACCTTCCATGGACTCTTCAATGTCACCAATTTCATTCCGGTAGGGTTCCGATTCGTTCATAGCATTTGAGGAATTTTCTTCTCTTGTTGCTGCTCTTACTTTTTAACTCACACTTGAATAAACGAAGCACTTGATCTCTAGAATAATGGTTTTTTGTGTTTGATTTGAAATAATTTGAGGATTTTATTTGTTGTGATGATGAACAATGATGTTGCCAATGTGTTTTTGAGCCAATAGTTTGGTTGAATTAATAATATTTGAAGGCAGCTCAAATCGCACATAAATGGTAACGAACATAATCAAATGAGATCGAGATTTATTATACTTTTTCCTATCTAAATTTGGCCTAAATAATTTCGAATACTCGAAAATTAAATGTAAATACGATTAGATTATTGTAATAAAATATCCACAAACTTTGTTCTTATTAGTTTATAGAAAATCAATACATCTTTTACTATTTGGACGTTTTATAAATATTGTTAGAATAAAAAGTGATAAATTATAGAGATGTTTTTAAAAATAGTAAAATAAATTAAAATATTTACATTTTTTTTCATTAAATTTGTTATTTTTCACCATTTCCGTGTATTATAAACAAACATTTTTTAAAAACTTTTCTTAATACAAGAAATACTATTATATATATCACTACCTAATAAAAAAAAACTTAATTTTAAATTTTCAACAAATCGTTAAAAAATAGGATAGTTGCAAATTTAGCTATTATATTCAAAATAATTAAATATATGGTAACTTTTTAAAAAATTTACAAATATAACAAAATTTGTCAAATTCTATCAATGATACAAGTCTATCACTAATAGACTATATTGTAAATATTGGTCTATCACAGATAGATCATACAAGTCTATTAACGATACAAGTTTATTAACGATACAAGTCTATCAACGATAGTTTTGCTATATTTGCAATTTTTAAAAAATATTGTTATATCCTTAATTTTTATTCCTCAAATGGCTATCTACTACAATTACCCAAAAAAAACTCTTAAAATTGTTCAAAGCTCATTCCAATATACGGTGAGTTGGGTTTGATTTTAAAATGTTTAATTTTAAAACATAAAAAAAATCAATAAAATTAATGAAGTGATTGGTAAATTAATTTTTTAAATATACTAAAAAATGCTTTAGAAACACTCTCAACCTTTGTTTTTAACATTTTCTATCAAATTTGTGGTAGTGTCATTTCTTAAAGAGTTCGATCACTTTGTTTCACAACTCTCGAATTTAAAAAAAATTTGTAACTAAATATGTCATTGTCAATTACCACATATTCACAATTCACATAAAAACGATCTACTGTATTGAGTTATAATATCATATATATGGTTGAAGTATTGAGTTAGACTATCATTTAGTTCAAAACGTTGTTGAATAACTCAACTGAAGTAAATGTGTGCAAGTCATCAACGTCGTTTTAATAACTCAATTGGTTAAATGTATAAGCCATTAACATCATTGTATATATAGCTCGGTTGATTAAATATATAGACAATATACCGTAGAAACTTAAAGTAACAAACAAATATCAACATAAAGTTTAATCAAACGAAACATCAACTAGCAAAAGCATTACTACTACAACTAAAATTAGCTTATAGTTTGCACTCATTATAACTTAGCTCATTAATTTACTTTTAAACATTGGAACTTAGTTACTATACAGTATACATACGTTTTAGTTTAAAGATATATATATTTTTAAACTTTACAAAATATTAGTAATATGGTTGTAAAGAAGATGAATATGTTTTCAACATTTGAAATGAAAAACTGATTTAAAAAAACCAATTAAGAAGAGTTAAACTACAAATATGACTAATTTTAAAATTTAATAAAGACAACTAATTTAAATATTTGAAAGCAATAAAAAATTAGTTATTATATTGACAAAAATTTGTAATCTATATTTAATTTTATCTATCGCTTGACCTTTTAGATAAATGGATGATTTAAAATATTTTAATTATATAATCAATTGAAGTACGAAGTTATTTATGTCGAGATGGTAAACAAAATTGTGTTCGATGATGCAAACAAATCTATACACAGCCATACCATACATAAAATTACATTTCAATAAGTAACATATAAATAAAAAAACAACTAACAAAAATACTTCATTTGTTATAATTTATCAAGAATTTAATGGTGAAAAGAAAATATTTTAAAGGAAATAACATTTGAAAACATTTAATTTGTCGGTTAACATTGACATAAACGACTATACTCTTATGATAAAGATAGACACAAAGTACAACACATCGTAAATATTTTAATTTATTTTATTATTTGTCATCCATAAAATCTAAAAAAAATTACATTTTCAGTTATTAGGTTTGGATGAATATATGTATTTAGTCTATGAATTTTAAAAGCAAACCTTTTTAGTGATTGAATTTATAAGAATATACTCATTTGGTTGCTGATTTTTTAAAAAGTATATTTTAATATTGAGTTGATTTTTTAAAAAGTATATTTTAATATTGAGTTTTTTAAGAACGAACATCAAATAAATAAATATATTTTTAGTATTGAGTTTCGTAAGAACTAACATCAAATAAATTTATAGTTTTATTTTAAATAATTATATGACATGTTAAATGAGAGATCATACTTTTTAAATTTTAAATATCATGTAATTATTTATAAAAAATCAAACATAAAATACGATTAGATAAAAACTTTATATTTTAAACACAAATGCTAATTGAAAAGATATATTTTAAAAATTCATTAATAAAGTCGGTCGGCTCTTACAAATGTGAGGATTAAAAAATATAAAAAAGAGAATATACGTGGCATCATATGAGAGGCTGGTGGGAGAAAGGGTCTAAGCGGGAAATAAAAATCAAAAACTCAATGGAGGAAGCCATTTCACGAGGGCTTCACACTTCACTCCCATGGATTAGGGTTCCTCTCGAATTCTCACAGAGCGCGAAGAATTTCGCCATTTCGACCACTCTACAACTCTCCATTCCCATCCTCCGCTCTCCCAATCCGCTCTTTTCGACCTTCAAACTTTGTTAGACAACTCAATTAGTACCGATGAACAACAACCACTCGATCGTCTCTACGAGGACCTCTCGGCTAAATCCCTCTCTCCTTCCTCTCTTACTCGCGCCATTGCTTCCGCCATGGATGAATCTTCCACCTGTGTTTCGGTTTTAGCCTCTACAGTCTATCTCTCTCTTCTTTTGGCCTCTAATGCACCGGTCTTCACGCTTTTCAATCCCATGGATTTCCTCTCGTTTCTCAGGTGTGTGAGGAGATTCTTGAAGCAGCGACCACAGGGTCAACAGGACCAGGATGATTCTAATAAGGAGTCTAGTGCTCCCAAAAGGAAGAGGACAGCCAGTTTTAAGGGTAAGGGTTTGCGGAAACGTCCGAGGCAGAGTTCTAGTGGCAGATACGATGATGGTGAATTGGATGCAAGAGTTTTGTATCCCGTACTTGAGAGGTTAGAGATTTTAATGAGTGTAATTCATTTGGATCGATTTCCGGATAGTTTGAAATCTTTGATTGAAACTGTAATTGATATTCCTGTTTTAGCACTTGAAATATGTACCAATTTAAGTATCTATAGTAAGTTCACTGATTTTTGTTCGCGGATTTTGAGTGCTATGTTGCGTCCTGAGGATGGGGATCTATCGAATACTGCTGTGAGGTGATTAAGTCTCTATCACCATTGATTCTTAATCATAAAGATCAGGCGCGAGCGTTTGCGCTAGAGTTTGTGACTATTCAAATAGGGAAGGTGGCAAAGGAATCAGATGGTGTTAAGAGTGCTCTAGTGAATCTTCCAAGGTATTTGGTTCAGAAGGCGCCTGAGAAATCTGAGCCTCGTAGTTTATTTCCAGGTTTTGGAGGTATGTCTATGGCGCTGATACTTGGTGGTATTTTTCTTTTTTTATTACCAGTTAATCCTGTGAGCCGCTGTAATGATATGCACCCAACTGAACTTTACTTTAAGCTGTGGGCAGTTGTGATCTCACCAATCTACTTAAGCTCTTAACATTGGAAATAATTGATTAAGTTATTAACAAATAACAGTTTATGTTATCAGTTGGATCCCTCGTGGATTGATATTTGGATCTTGGGCCTTTGATAGGATAGCATACGATGTAATTCCTTATTTTTAGAGGATGGATAATATAGATTTTTTAGCAATAACCTAGTATTTGAATTGGCTGAAATGAATTTGTCTATTATATAATGAAAACAACAGAAACCCACTGTTTTGAAAACTTCTAAGATTTTTCTTTTGGTGTTCTAATCTCAAGCTTCTTTTTTGTTCAGGAACACAGCGACTTCCTCGTCTGGTTGGTCTTCCAAAGGCTTTAGAAATGATGCTGGTGATTGATTTTTGACACCTTGCTGTAGAATAGCTTCAATGGTCATTCATATCTTTTGCTTATTTCTGTACCTGTCTCTCTCAACTTATCCAAACTTGCTACACTTGAACAGACATCCAAGCCAGTCAAAGGAGAAGAAGCCTTTTCACTGGGACTCGTGGACGCCATAGTCCCTCGTGAAGAGTTGATCAGTGCTGCTCGCAAATGGGCTCTGGATATCTCAGAGAGGAGAAAACCATGGATTATCAGTCTTCACAAGACCAACAAGTTAGAGTCTCTTGCTGATGCTAGGGAAATATTTAAATTTGCCAGGGCTCAAGTACGGAAACAGGCTCCAAATCTCAAGCACCCACTGGTTTGCATTGATGTTGTTGAAACGGGTGTAGTCTCAGGTCCCCGTGCTGGACTTCAGAAGGTTGTATTTCTAAGGCAGCTATTTTTTCTCAAGTAAAAGAAAGATCCAAGCATGAAATAACCTTCCTGAATTTCTTTTTTATGCTTATGGCAGGAGATTGAAGATTTTCAAGTACTACTGCATGCTGATACCAGTAAAAGCTTGATTCATGTTTTTTTTGCTCAGCGTGGAACAACAAAGGTGTGCGATGAAGATTTACTGAAAAATAAATGATCGCTTAAAATAATCTTTATTTCAGAACCTGAAGTTCAGGATATAGAAAAAACAACATCCACTGTTAATACATTACGAGGTTAGTCTTTTCTCTTATGTTGATATTTCTTCTTTTTTTTTCAAAATATGACAGGTACCTGGAGTTTCTGATCTTGGGTTGACACCGAGACGTATTAATAAAGTTGCTGTTATTGGTGGGGGATTAATGGGATCTGGGATAGCTACAGCATTGATTCTTAGCAACTATCCTGTGATTCTTAAAGAAGTAAATGAAAAATTTTTGGAGGCCGGGCTTGGCAGAGTCAAAGGTAAGCCTGGAATTTACTACTGTTGATTGTATTCTTGTTATATTCTATCTGGCTTGTGTTTGACCTGTCATTGTAAACATGTTAGCCAATCTACAAAGCCGAGTCCGCAAGGGGACAATGACTCCAGAAAAATTTGAAAGAACCATTTCCCTACTCAAGGGTGTCCTTGATTATGAAAGTTTCAAAGATGTGGATATGGTGATTGAGGTAAGTCCCACATCTTACTTCACCCACAAAAAGTAGCAATCGTTCATGTCAATTTGGTATGCTTGTAACAGGCTGTTATTGAGAACATCTCCCTGAAGCAACAGATCATCGTTAGCCACTTAGCCATTGAGTTTATGCTTCTAATGCAGTCCAGCACACGTCATGCCACCATACCCATAGGCCATAACCCCAAAACTTAAATAATTTAATTTCAAATATTGAATGCGTGGTTTGAACTACTTTGTAAGTGTTTTTAAACATGTTGAAACTCATTTCTTTGACATTTTATACATATTCTTTAACTATTGGTTAGTTCTTCTCAAAGACTACAAGAACCAAATGGACAGTCGATTAGCAACTTTAGAAAGAGCTCCTCTATAACATTCAAAAGTATGAATCAACCCACGAAAAGTCAACGGCTGTTGAGGCAGTCGACAAGATGCAAAAGTCAATTATCAGAAAATGAGCTGTCAGGTTATTTTCTATTGTTTTTCTCCATCTTCTCCTCTGAAATGTCACTAACGCATTTCATAGATGTCAAACTCCTCTCTTGCTCACCGGTGAATGGCCATTACCAACACCTCACAAATTTCTTGTGAGATTTCAGTTTTCAGAACGAATCAAGATCCTCATCTTGGAAGCCGCCAATCTCCTTTTATCAGGCACGACTCTCATTTTCCCTCCTTTTTCATCTATCGTTTATATATACATTGTTAACAATGATGATGATGATGATGATGATGTTTACTCTGGCTTACGGTTGCGAAATTTGATTGTGGAATTCTCTTTTTCAGACAGAGGGCCAAATTGCTTCAGCCGTAGGATTTTCCCTCCTGGTAAGGGCCTTGATTCTTATTATTGGTCCTAGTCCACTCGGCTTACTTCTTTTCCGCGGTATGGATATAGCTATTGTTGACGCTGAGAGAGAGCAACTCTTTTCAGGGACCACCCCCCCCGACCCTTATCGCACCTCTCGTATGACCTCCTTATGTGGGTTCCTTACCCTCTTCTTTCAGCTCCCAGCGCTACACACATGTCGCCTACTCTCAGGAACCGGCTAGCCTTCAGACCAAGACCTTGCTTATTCCACTTGGAGTATCTTGGCCCACCGATCCCATGCCATCGAATGCGACCATTCAACCGAACTAGGTCCGATTGCGCCATTATAGCGGTGCTAAAAAGTTATGAAATCTTCGTCCATTCTCTGGGTTAATATGGATAGTCATCTGGACCCCTTATAATTGGGCACCGCGGAGTGGGGACGCATTCGATAGCATGCTCTCTGGCCGTATGTATTCGTTTTGCACGGTCGTGGGTAGTCGCTAGTTCGTCTTAGTATGGGCCCAAACATCCATATCTGAGTATGCTAGCTGGTCACACAGGCAGTGCCTTCTTCTATCTAACTGAACGGTAAACCGGGAGGGCGCTGCCCCTCCCTAACCCCTTTTTGGACACGATGACATAACCTCCCTTTTAAGTAAGCGGCCTAAGGCCTACCACTTACCTGAAAGGGCCGAAAGTTTGCCCCAGGCCCGAAGGTTGGAATTGACCCCCCAGTCGCTTCAAAACCTGTACCTCCCTTGATCTTCCTTTCTCATGCCATCCCCGGATCCAGCGAGTGGGCCCAAAAGTTCAGACCCCTAGACTCCACCTTTTCGATTATCTCTGAGATGGTCAGAGCCTCGGTGACACCCATCCCAGTGGGACTCAAACTCCCTGAGACCGGCCTTCTTGGGTGGATTCCTTAGATGCCATCCTCGGGTACTGCAATGAGGAGTATTGCTTCGGTACAAGTTTAGCGCGACAACTAAATTGAGGGCAGTCGAATGCTCAGTGCTTACTTACGATAATCGAGAAATCGAGAAAATCAATGGGATTTCTTTCTTTTGGGGAAAGCTCTTGAGTTCTGTAAGAGGAAACCGCCTCTAAGAAGCAGAAGATTGTCTTTGTATTGAGAGCAGCCCAAAAAGAATTCGCAAAATGGGCGTGTTTCCGCTCCGCTTTCCTACGCCTTTATATAAGGGGTCGGGACTCCTAATCCTAGGCCTTGATTCCATTCCCCTTGGAGGAGAGGGAAATAGGGACTAGATCCCAGGGACAGGATAATCAGGACCTCCTTATTCCTAAAAGGGCCGAAGCACGTAATCGCCGGCCGATTCGCCGACAAAGACAAAGAAAAGAAGAATTTCAGTCCGATTCTAAGACAAAGCAAGCGATTCTTAGCCTTAAGATCCTTCGGATCGGTATCGCCTTTGCCTTCTTTATCTGGGAAATTGCCCTTCTTAGTATAGGGATTAGTATAGGGCCGGGGAATGAGAAGACCCAGGGAAAGAGGAGAATCTAGACCTCTAGATACCTACATCCGAGGGGCCGAGAGGGACTAATAGTGGCTCGGTATCGGCTTTGCCTTTTCCTTCTTTATCCGGGAAAGGAGAATAGGGTATGCGGGTCCGATACCCCTTAAGCCGATAGGCACACTAATCCGATTCCTCTTCCTCTGACTCCCCCGAGGGGTTGGGGGGAAAGCCTTAATTCCATATTCTTCCTCTTAGTCTTCCTTCCGGCCGGCCAAGGAAGCGATTGGCCGAGAAAGAAGAAGAAGGAAAGAACCGATTCTTAGCCCTTGACCGAGTGAGTTGTCCTCTTTCCTACGCCTTTATATAAGGGGTTGGGACTCGTAATCAGCCTTCTTCTATATATTCTTTGCGCCTTTCATTCTTCCTCTAAAAATGACATAATATCTAAAGAGGATCATATTCTTTTTTTATGCCTCCTTCTGCAGAACCTACTAGTAAGAGGCCGACGGAGCGGTTAAAGGAAAAGGTTCGCCTATCCCCTTGTTCATTGAGGGACTCCTAATTTTTAATAGAATGAATGACTTGCACTCCTTTCTTCTTTTCCGCAATATTCTTTGCTCCGATCATGAAAAGAGCCGTCCGGAGGACCATCAAAGAAAGGTCCAAGGTCCGGAGTCCGCAGTCCGCAGGATTTATCCGTAGTCCGGAGGACTTTCCGTAATTAACCGAACTTTGCGCCTTAGTTAGTCTTATTCGTGAAAGTATTATTCCGAAAAAAAGCTGTTAAATAGCTTAAATAAGCGGTTCAATTCCCACTCCTAAAATCAAAGCTCCAGATGAGTTGACAAAGGTTCAAAGAATGATCGGAGTCTGCTGCTTTCTTTCATAACTGAGCCGAGAATGAGGCTGGCATAGTTGTCTCTCGCATGCAAGGACATGCTGCTGCTGGATGTCACGGTTCTGGGGCGCCATGATCCTTTTCTCTGGAACAAGAGAGGCGCAAAGAATATTGCGAGACAAATGCCCAAATAAAATCAAAGAGGTAGGGACTTCATCAATCATCGCTCAGTGAGCTATTTATTGCCGCCAATAGCGCTTCGCTTGCACGCCAGCGCCACGCCTGGTAGAGCTATCGCGCGCGGGCGAAGGAGATGCATTTTGAGTACTGGTAGTACTGGACAAGCTCAGAGGGAATAATCTCTTTCTTCTTTCTTCCTTTCTTTCCCATGACGACTAGGAACAGGCAAATAAAAAATTTCACTTCGAATTCCGGACCTCAACATCCTGCTGCTCATGGTGTTTCACGATCAGTATTGGAAATGAACGGAGAAGTGGTGGAACGTGCGGAACCCCATATTGGATTACTCCAGTGCGGCACGAAGCCGCTGACGCCGAGTCGGCTCCTATGCCGCTAGCTATGCCCTGCTTGGTCCCTCGACACGGTGGAGGTTCCGTAGCGCGTCATGAGCACCGGGCTAAGGGGCGGTTTTTCTACTCAAGCGAACCGCCCTACCTTACTACAACATAGGGACAGAAGGGAGAAGGTTGTGAAGGTGGCCTCGTTATCCACACCTCTGGTCGGATGAATGGAGGACCTCCAAGAAAAAAGCCTAGGGTTTGAATGAGCGTTGGCGGGTCCTGGAGTGCCTGTCAAGGGCTCCCTCGCATACCCCGGGGTGATCATCACCACCTGCACCTCACATCTCGGCACAGTGGAACGTGTAACCCGCCTGCTGTCTCATTCAACTACATTTGTTCGTTCCTATAATCCATAGCCTAAGATCAGGCAGCAGCGAGGGGCAACCTGCCCATACAGCCAGCGGGGAGGATGGCACTACTGGCAAAGACCGTCTGGCGAAAACGCCGCAGGCGCGAA
The DNA here is from genome assembly GCF_000004075.3 of Cucumis sativus. Classification (NCBI taxonomy): domain Eukaryota; kingdom Viridiplantae; phylum Streptophyta; class Magnoliopsida; order Cucurbitales; family Cucurbitaceae; genus Cucumis; species Cucumis sativus. The sequence continues at coordinate 15,916,899 of NC_026660.2, forward strand.
GCGTGGTAGGCCTGCGCCGGGGGGGAGCATAGCATAGGCGGGAAAGGGAGCCCGGACGGTGGAAGAGCCAGGGGAGGCCGGGTCATTTGACGGAAATGGAAGGCTTTTCCCCTATTTTCAAAGGCCTCATTCAAGGTTATGTCTGGTCGAAAGATCTTTATGGAAGTGCATCAATTCTTGGAAAAAGAGTGAATGTCTAATCTTTCTTTGGGTCCTCCGTTTTAGAGTCCTACGGATAAATCCTTCGGACCAGTTCTTCCCGCTATTTATGGATGTTCATTGTTCCTTAATAGAAAGCCGAGCCTTTAATTCTTTGCACCCGTCCTCCGTCCTTAGTCGTTCTTTATATCCATATTAGCTTAGCTTTCTGCGCCTGAGGACGTCCGAAGGACTCTAAAAAGGAGCGTTCTAATGGAATTCATATTCTGCAATATTCTTTGCGCCTAATCTCATTCATTCAATATTCTTTTCACCTTCGGTAAACTTTAGCGGAATCCTTGAGTCCTCCGGACGGACCGGACCACTATTTCTCAAATCTTTGATCCTCTTGACTTGTCTTTCCTATAAAAGATAAGAAAGTCCATTCAATGAATAGATCTCTTTGAAAGGGTACGAGAGAGAGCGCTGCCTACACGCGAATTAGCTTCCGAGGTCAAGCAGTCTCAATATTGAACTACAGGATTGATTTGCGAATTCATGCTGGGCTGGGCCACCTCGAATGGCGTGAGCCGCATGCGGGGAGACCCGCACGTACGGTTTTTAGGGGGATCTGGTCGAAAGACCGGCGCCCACCCGACTAGAGGGACTGAGAAATTAATAGAGTACAAAACTTATCTTCAAGCTTTACCTTATTCTGATCGTTCAGAGGGCGATCGCGGAGTCACTGAATGAAGTCCTCCCTTTCTTTCGGAGGTGCTGACCCGCAGCGAGGCAGAGATGACTAAGTTACATATTCCATATGGCGACGACAACAGCATGTCGTAGAAGGAGATAAGAGGTGGAGCCAACGACCCACTAAGACTAACGTATCTACAACTACATCCCGAGCGGCAGTCAAACGGAGGCGTGAATGCAAGATGCCAGCGGAATGATCGGTCGGACAGAGGCTAGGGCTGCTTTCTTCCCACGCGTCCTTCCTTGTGTGTCGGAGATATAAAGCGAGTGCACCGGAAAAGAAGGGGAACTGGGTTGATCTATTCTATGGCGAAGCATCCGAAGCATAACTGCACACTCACACGATCTTTGCCGAGAGATAGGAGCATTCGGTGGAACCGGTGAACTACACTTGCTTCTGGATAGATGTGTGGGACAGAGGGCTCGTGGTACCTGCAGCCCACCCTTCCTCCTCTGCTTTGAGAACCGTATGAACGGAGAGTGGGCAGAAGGGAAAGAGGTCCTCATACGGAGTCGCACACTGACTTTTTCTGTGCGGGAGACTGGAGAATGGGTCGAGTAAACTCCCCCGGGGCCGGCCGGCAAAATCACAGACTCAGTGCTATTTCTTTTTTCTTTATTGAATTTCAAAGGAGGTGCAAAGAATATTGCGAGGCAGAGGTAGTACTTCGAATGGCGAAGAGAGGCGGCTCGGCAAAGAAGGAATGGGAAAGATTCTGACTTCTTTGTTGGCGAAACGAAGGGCTAAATTGCGCCATTCTCTGAGCCGGTCTGGATTTCCAATGCCTCGGAAAGAGGTCGATCTCGATGACAAGACCTTTTTCTTCTTTATTGGGTGCCTTCTTTTAGAAGTAGTCGGAAAGAGAAAGCCTAAAGAAGGAATTGCATGAATGATCGAGGATTCAAGTTCCATAAATCAGTCCAAGGCTCAAAGAGGTTAATATGGAAGGTGAAAAGTGGTTTTCAAAGTCATAGCTATCCCTTATTATTGAGGGCTTTGACCACCTGGACACTCGCCTACTCAGTCGCAAGGATCAAAGAATTTGATTGACAAAGAATATTGCGATTTTACAGACTCAAGAGGATCATAGAATTTGAGAAATAGGCAGTCATAAAGGCTCAGTTAAGCTTGATAAAGGACTCCTTCGCCCATCCATAAACATAAATAAATAGAGAGAGGCTCAAAGAATTTGAGAAAGCCTACCATAAATCAGTTCGACTATCCTGGGAAGTCGCGCTTTGCTTACCGGCTCAGGCTTCCAAAGGCGACCAGCTTGAAATACCTTTTCTTACGTTACGCTGCCATTGATTTTTCCAATCTCATTGAATAGCATGGCCTGGGGTAACTTAAGTGGGAGAGCCGTGTTATGGGTGACCTTATTGCACGGTTCAGAGAGCACTTGTGTATGTGATGCAAGTGAACGTGTACGAAAAAGCTGTAGGAAAGTGAGTTCTTCGTTCCGTCGTCGACCCTATCTATGTTTCTACGATGGCCCAAGAACACGCTCATTCTTCAGCTGTAGAGAGACTTTTGAATTGCGAGGTACCATTACGAGCTCAATATATACGAGTCTTATTCCGTGAAATCACTCGAATTTCAAATCATTCACTTGCTTTAACTACTCATGCTATGGATGTGGGAGCATCAACTCCGTTCCTGTGGGCTTTTGAGGAGCGGGAGAAATTATTTGAATTCTATGAAAGAGTCTCGGGAGCCAGGATGCATGCCAGTTTCATACGACCAGGTGGAGTGGCACAAGATCTGCCTCTTGGCTTATGTCGAGATATTGATTCCTTCACACAACAATTTGCTTCTCGTATCGACGAATTAGAAGAGATGTCAATCGGCAACCGTATCTGGAAACAACGATTAGTGGATATTGGTACTGTCACTGCACAGCAAGCAAAGGATTGGGGATTCAGTGGTGTAATGTTAAGAGGTCGTGCGACATGAAGACATTGATAGCAATATGGGGAAGTTCCCATCAGGCAACAAGGGTTCTGCCTGACCCTACTTAAGCATGCATATTATGTCAGTGAAGACTTGGTGTGAAGCCTTGGAGCTTACGTTAGAAGAGCAAAAGGCCCGGGGCTAGGGTAAGCTGAGGGGGACAGCGTAAGTGAGCGAATGTGTGTAAGCCCAGTCAAAGATGACTGTTCTAGGCGGGGCGGGCCACCCACCTGAGAATGGTCTTGGTCCTACGGACCGTGAACGGATTCGCCTCTGGCCTCTGGGTACGTCTCCACCGCATAAGTTCACCGGGGTGGAGCACGGTCCGCCAAAATCGGCATAGGTTAGGTGCTATTGATGGAACATGGTAAGCCTATCTTTCTCCATATGGAAGTGCTGCGGGCACATAGAGATGTGGGTAGAGGAAGCCTCAAAAAGCGAAGGCCGAGCTGTAGGTCACGTGACCTGCACCGAGTTGGTGGCTGACTGGGCTTTTTCCTAGATCAAAGCGGAGAAGCGAGCCTATCCAAAAGTCGATCCCAAAAACTTTAGGGTTCTTCTCGTGTAATGGGCTTGCTTTGCGCAACTGCGCCCCACTTTAGGAATTTGGTGTCCATTTAAAGTCTAATCTTTCACTCAAATTTCATTCAGCCTCATCCATTCAATATTCTTTTCACCTTCGGACTGTCCGAAGGACAGACGGGTCCTCCGGACATGTGACGCCTTCGCACCTGGAAGTCGCTTCGCTTCGCGCCTCCTACAATATCCCTGTCTTATGGAGCCGGAGGACGGACCAAAAAATAGGCGAAGCGAGACAGAAAGAAAGCATAGGAGGAAGAGCCATAGGCGCAGCGCTTGTGATTAGAATCCCAGTCAAAAGAGAAATCAGCCTTTTGCCTTGGGAAAGAGAGAACTAATGAGAATGAAACTGGAAGTCTGACTCACACTTGAGAAATTCATGTGTCTCGCAAATGAGAGAGGATGTAGTAGGTCCATGAATGAATTGCCTTTTCTCCTAGGCTTTCCTTTCCAATCCCTATTTTTTTCTTTATGAATGAAAAAAGAAAGGCTGAATGAAATTTGAGTTTGCGCCTTCTGACTTTATCAAGCTTAACACATCTACATTGAATTATAAGGCGCAAAGAATATTGCGAAGCGAAGAACAAAAATCAGGCTCAATGCAAGAAAGCAAAGAACTAAAAAGAAAGGTCCAGATGCGTCACAGGTCCTCCGGACTGCGACTGAGGCGCAATGAAATATGCGTTCAGGATCAATTCAAAGTTCAGCGGGAAGAACTGGTCCGAAGGACTATCCAGATTAACCCAAAGAAAGATTGACCTAGAAAGAGAGGACCGTAGGAGGCTCAAAGAATGATCGGAGTAGGTGCAAAGGATACTGCGAAGGGGCAAAGAGCTCAGAATTTTCTCTTTTTATCCACCCCATAAATCAAGTCCAAAAAATAGGCGTCCTTCGGACTAGTTCTTTTAGCATCAAAATTCAATTCTCCCAACATCGTTCGTCTTCATGTCTTTCTGGGAGTCGAGGGCTCTTCACTTTCATTCAGGTCTTTCCTTATTCCCTTTTTGAATGCATGAGACATGAAAAGAAAGAAAGCCTCAAGCAGAACCACATTCCTTTTGCGTGCGGATGTAGCTAAGTGTCTGACCCTTGTTTGTGATTCCCTGCTGTTGCGGCCTATCCTAGAATGCGCGTGAACCAACCCAAGAAAGAAGGAAAGGATGCCTCTCGGGGCATCTGAGAATGATTAGAGCTGTATGAAGGGAAACTCTCACGTACAGTTTCTTTTTTTTGGGGGGGGAAGGAGCCCGACAGGGTCCCCCACTGACTTGGCCCGGGCCTAAGTGAAAGTGAAGTGGTGGGCCTACCCATCCCAACCAGGGGTATGCTGGGATTTGCGAAGAGCAGCACCTTACGATGTTCATGACCAATTGGATCCTGACGTACCAGTAGGTACCAGAGGAGATCGCTATGATCGTTACTGTATCCGTATCGAGGAGATGCGACAAAGTGTTCGATCATTGTGCAATGTCCTAATCAAATGCCTAGTGGGATGATCAAAGCCGATGATCGTAAGCTATGTCCTCCATCACGATCTCGAATGAAACTATCCATGGAATCGTGTGCCGTGTGAAACGTAGATCATCGCCGTTCTTAACCGAGACTCAGGTTAAGCTCCGTCTCGGAACCTTGTGGGGTTAGGAGTAAAGCATCCCGAGGTTGACGCATCTCGTTGGGCGTGGAGAAACGAACCAAAATAGCTTTCTTCGGAGCCGTTTCTTCTCCCGTCCCCCCGCCCGGCATAGCGCTTCGCTTTCGGTGATTCTTCCGAATCAACTGACTTCTCCCTTCTTCATTGATCTGGGGGAAAAGGAACCGTCTACCTGTTGGGAAGCTAGACATTCAGTAAGTGGCTTGATGAGGATAACTAAGCTGACACGCCGGAGTTGGCTGCTGGCACAACTGGGTGGTGCCTTACCGCACCGCAGGTTCACGCGCGGTAGCGCGTTCGTGGTGGTGCTTCAGGATTCCAGTGTACTGCATCCAAGATCAGAACGAGCTTGCCGGCGGACCATTGCCGTCCCATTCTTGAGTGAGCTGGAGCGCAGCCATCTTATCCACTGAACTAGCGTTAAGCTATTGCTTCGGGTCGAAGCACTAAAAGAAAAGGACCAGGAAAGGCGGCGGTATAGGAACCACGGGACCCCCCCACTAGTCTAGTAAAGGGAAAAGAGAAGTGCGCTCCTCTCCTGTAAGTAAAGCAGCTTCGCACCTCTCAAGAAATAAGAAGAGCAGCTAAAAGGAAGGAAAGATCGAATTCAGAGATCATTCAACTCTCTTTCATACTCTCTCTCTTGTTCCGCTACGTGGGCTTCCTCTTTCTTGGTCGAGCTGCTGTCAATATTCTTTTCACCTGCGCACCTGCTTCAAAAGCCCTTTACCCTTTGAATAATAAGGTCAGCTTCATAGTTCCAACCTAGATAAGGCTTTTTTATGCCCTTTTTTTAGGTTGGGTTGCTGGATACGGGATCCTCGTAGTAGGCTGGACCAAGATCCAGCCGAGAGAGGGCAGCCTTTAGAAGGAAGAGGTTGGGAAAGCAAGAGAAGGCTGAGCCTTTTCTTATCTTTTTCCCTAGGCTCGCCCCTCTCCCTATGGTCGAGTCTCTTCGCCCCTCTCCTTACAGTCTCAATCAAATTCTTTGACCCTCTCCTTACAGAAAAAAAAGAGTGATTTGGATTATTGACCCAATGAGAAAGCACTAACATCTTCCTCGTTGGGGCTTCGCGCACTGGGAAGACGCTAAGGCGACGGGAAATCGGCCGTCAGTCTGAGGAAGCCCACGGAGCGGTATCGAGAGGGCTATCACAGTCAGGTGGAAATTACCCCCGTACCCCTCTTTCATTATTATGTTAGGGGGTTGAGGCGAGAAATGGCTTGATTCACCCTTCCGTTCGCCACGCACCGGCCCCATTCACTTGCTTATCGTAGAGGGACTTGCTGTTGCTGTTGAAGTATACAGTGCCCTGCTGTTGCTGCTATTGACGGACTTGCTTTGGGTGGAGGGTTAGAGGTCGCTATGGTATGTCTTAGAACTTCTTGTAGACAATTAAATCTTTAAAATCATTGTTTAAAAATATTTTATATTATTTTGGTTTGTAGGCATGCCATGCACGATTATCAACCAAAACTGCACAGTTAGGATTACCTGAACTTCAGCTTGGTTTAATTCCAGGTTTTGGAGGTATGTCTATGGCGCTGATACTTGGTGGTATTTTTCTTATTTTTATTTGTACCAGTTAATCCTGTGAGCCGCTTTTATGTCTCTTTCTGGCCGTTTTTATGTCTCTTTCTGTTGACTTTATTATTCTCTCATTTATGATTTAACATCTCATATGAATTATTATGTGTATCTTGCATGGGATATTTTGCCACTTTGTGCCCATAAAAATCAACACTTGTCTTTCGGTGTATAGGTCATAAGTGGTCACTTTGGGTGGTAAGGACCGTTGCATTTGATCCAAGTAACATGTGGTTTTGTACTGATTCAGCAGATTGTACAATCAAGGTACTTATTTTTAAAATTATTCAATATGAATGAATTCCATTTTGGTCTGTCGAAGCGGGCCATATATAGGTTCCATCGTTTTTGCCCTTTGATAACAATCGTTATCTTTGAGTTTTCTGCTCCTGAAAATTGAAGTATCATTTATTTATGATAATTGTAGGAGCATGTTTCTTCTTCCTAGAATAGCGTGACACGAAATAAATGATAGTATGGTTGATACGAGATTTTTCTTCTAGGGCTAGTACAATCCATGAACTCTCTGGGCATGATAACACCGTTTGCTCATTTTAATGGACCAACCGTATCCTTTTCTCCCTCTGATCTTTCCTTCCGATATCTTGGTCATATTAGTTTCTTTCAATAAATTTTTTACTCGTGTGGTGTAGTTCTTTTAGATAATTTCCCTTTGATTCTACATAAGAACCTATTTTCGTGCTTTTGTAATTATCAACTTTGTATCATTTCCTTTAGACTGGAGCAGTACATCAGATAATCAAAATAATTGATATTCCAATATTGTGTATCTTTTGTGCTCAGTTCTCAGCAGAAGACTTATCAATACAATGTCTGTCAATGAAGAGGGTGTTATGGTGATTGGAGGTGCTTTTTTATTGTTGTGATCGTGACTAAACTTGGATGGAAATGGTTGTTGGATAAACTAAGCTCAGCCTCCCCTCTACTTTCTTTTTTCTTGAAACATATATATCGAGCATTACACGTGGCTTTAAATGTGTTTTACGTAAATTTTTATAAAATTTTAAACTGTGAATTACTTTTAACGTAAAGTCTTGATTCAACTTTCATCCACTCTAATTAGTAAATATTTGACATGAAATTAAGTAATTTAAATAGTGGCAAAGTTAATTTTAATGAATATGAGATATCGTTGATACGAATTATGGTTCGAAATTTTTGACACAATTTTGGAGTTTTCTTTGAATGAATACCTATTTTCTTTGAATGAATACCCATAAAAATTTTTGACACAATTTTGGACTGCAAGGTGGAAAAGGTGGGTTTACATTTCTCTGTGTCCCATTGTCATTGTCTCATAATTTAGTCTAGACACTTTTGTTGACATCTTTTAAATGATCTTTTAGCTTAGGAACCACGGCCTGGCTACATTTCCATTGATGTAATCACTGATATTTTTGAAGGTACATTTCAGCTCAATTTCTTTAATTCTTACTCTCATCTTCCAACTCTCTTGAAAAGCGAGTGAAAAGGATAGTTTTGGGAAAGTAATTAATTGTTAGTTATGTCGTCCAGCTGCTAGAAAGCCTGCTGTTGCTGCTATTGACGGACTTGCTTTGGGTGGAGGGTTAGAGGTCGCTATGGTATGTCTTAGAACTTCTTGTAGACAATTAAATCTTTAAAATCATTGTTTAAAAATATTTTATATTATTTTGGTTTGTAGGCATGCCATGCACGATTATCAACCAAAACTGCACAGTTAGGATTACCTGAACTTCAGCTTGGTTTAATTCCAGGTTTTGGAGGTATGTCTATGGCGCTGATACTTGGTGGTATTTTTCTTATTTTTATTTGTACCAGTTAATCCTGTGAGCCGCTGTAATGATATGCACCCAACTGAACTTTACTTTAAGCTGTGGGCAGTTGTGATCTCACCAATCTACTTAAGCTCTTAACATTGGAAATAATTGATTAAGTTATTAACAAATAACAGTTTATGTTATCAGTTGGATCCCTCGTGGATTGATATTTGGATCTTGGGCCTTTGATAGGATAGCATACGATGTAATTCCTTATTTTTAGAGGATGGATAATATAGATTTTTTAGCAATAACCTAGTATTTGAATTGGCTGAAATGAATTTGTCTATTATATAATGAAAACAACAGAAACCCACTGTTTTGAAAACTTCTAAGATTTTTCTTTTGGTGTTCTAATCTCAAGCTTCTTTTTTGTTCAGGAACACAGCGACTTCCTCGTCTGGTTGGTCTTCCAAAGGCTTTAGAAATGATGCTGGTGAGATTAGTAGCTCTTGCTTTTGATTTTTGACACCTTGCTGTAGAATAGCTTCAATGGTCATTCATATCTTTTGCTTATTTCTGTACCTGTCTCTCTCAACTTATCCAAACTTGCTACACTTGAACAGACATCCAAGCCAGTCAAAGGAGAAGAAGCCTTTTCACTGGGACTCGTGGACGCCATAGTCCCTCGTGAAGAGTTGATCAGTGCTGCTCGCAAATGGGCTCTGGATATCTCAGAGAGGAGAAAACCATGGATTATCAGTCTTCACAAGACCAACAAGTTAGAGTCTCTTGCTGATGCTAGGGAAATATTTAAATTTGCCAGGGCTCAAGTACGGAAACAGGCTCCAAATCTCAAGCACCCACTGGTTTGCATTGATGTTGTTGAAACGGGTGTAGTCTCAGGTCCCCGTGCTGGACTTCAGAAGGTTGTATTTCTAAGGCAGCTATTTTTTCTCAAGTAAAAGAAAGATCCAAGCATGAAATAACCTTCCTGAATTTCTTTTTTATGCTTATGGCAGGAGATTGAAGATTTTCAAGTACTACTGCATGCTGATACCAGTAAAAGCTTGATTCATGTTTTTTTTGCTCAGCGTGGAACAACAAAGGTGTGCGATGAAGATTTACTGAAAAATAAATGATCGCTTAAAATAATCTTTATTTCAGAACCTGAAGTTCAGGATATAGAAAAAACAACATCCACTGTTAATACATTACGAGGTTAGTCTTTTCTCTTATGTTGATATTTCTTCTTTTTTTTTCAAAATATGACAGGTACCTGGAGTTTCTGATCTTGGGTTGACACCGAGACGTATTAATAAAGTTGCTGTTATTGGTGGGGGATTAATGGGATCTGGGATAGCTACAGCATTGATTCTTAGCAACTATCCTGTGATTCTTAAAGAAGTAAATGAAAAATTTTTGGAGGCCGGGCTTGGCAGAGTCAAAGGTAAGCCTGGAATTTACTACTGTTGATTGTATTCTTGTTATATTCTATCTGGCTTGTGTTTGACCTGTCATTGTAAACATGTTAGCCAATCTACAAAGCCGAGTCCGCAAGGGGACAATGACTCCAGAAAAATTTGAAAGAACCATTTCCCTACTCAAGGGTGTCCTTGATTATGAAAGTTTCAAAGATGTGGATATGGTGATTGAGGTAAGTCCCACATCTTACTTCACCCACAAAAAGTAGCAATCGTTGATATCAATTTGGTATGCTTGTAACAGGCTGTTATTGAGAACATCTCCCTGAAGCAACAGATCATCGTTAGCCACTTAGCCATTGAGTTTATGCTTCTAATGCAGTCCAGCACACGTCATGCCACCATACCCATAGGCCATAACCCCAAAACTTAAATAATTTAATTTCAAATATTGAATGCGTGGTTTGAACTACTTTGTAAGTGTTTTTAAACATGTTGAAACTCATTTCTTTGACATTTTATACATATTCTTTAACTATTGGTTAGTTGTTCTCAAAGACTACAAGAACCAAATGGACAGTCGATTAGCAACTTTAGAAAGAGCTCCTCTATAACATTCAAAAGTATGAATCAACCCACGAAAAGTCAACGGCTGTTGAGGCAGTCGACAAGATGCAAAAGTCAATTATCAGAAAATGAGCTGTCAGGTTATTTTCTATTGTTTTTCTCCATCTTCTCCTCTGAAATGTCACTAACGCATTTCATAGATGTCAAACTCCTCTCTTGCTCACCATTGAATGGCCATTACCAACACCTCACAAATTTCTTGTGAGATTTCAGTTTTCAGAACGAATCAAGATCCTCATCTTGGAAGCCGCCAATCTCCTTTTATCAGGCACGCTCTCATTTTCCCTCCTTTTTCATCTATCGTTTATATATACATTGTTAACAATGATGATGATGATGATGATGATGTTTACTCTGGCTTACGGTTGCGAAATTTGATTGTGGAATTCTCTTTTTCAGACAGAGGGCCAAATTGCTTCAGCCGTAGGATTTTCCCTCCTGGTAAGGGCCTTGATTCTGATTATTGGTCCTAGTCCACTCGGCTTACTTCTTTTCCGCGGTATGGATATAGCTATTGTTGACGCTGAGAGAGAGCAACTCTTTTCAGGGACCACCCCCCCCCGACCCTTATCGCACCTCTCGTATGACCTCCTTATGTGGGTTCCTTACCCTCTTCTTTCAGCTCCCAGCGCTACGCACATGTCGCCTACTCTCAGGAACCGGCTAGCCTTCAGACCAAGACCTTGCTTATTCCACTTGGAGTATCTTGGCCCACCGATCCCATGCCATCGAATGCGACCATTCAACCGAACTAGGTCCGATTGCGCCATTATAGCGGTGCTAAAAAGTTATGAAATCTTCGTCCATTCTCTGGGTTAATATGGATAGTCATCTGGACCCCTTATAATTGGGCACCGCGGAGTGGGGACGCATTCGATAGCATGCTCTCTGGCCGTATGTATTCGTTTTGCACGGTCGTGGGTAGTCGCTAGTTCGTCTTAGTATGGGCCCAAACATCCATATCTGAGTATGCTAGCTGGTCACACAGGCAGTGCCTTCTTCTATCTAACTGAACGGTAAACCGGAGGGCGCTGCCCCCTAACCCCTTTTTGGACACGATGACATATACCTCCCTTTTAAGTAAGCGGCCTAAGGCCTACCACTTACCTGAAAGGGCCGAAAGTTTGCCCCAGGCCCGAAGGTTGGAATTGACCCCCCAGTCGCTTCAAAACCTGTACCTCCCGCTTGATCTTCCTTTCTCATGCCATCCCCGGATCCAGCGAGTGGGCCCAAAAGTTCAGACCCCTAGACTCCACCTTTTCGATTATCTCTGAGATGGTCAGAGCCTCGGTGACACCCATCCCAGTGGGACTCAAACTCCCTGAGACCGGCCTTGGGTGGATTCCTTAGATGCCATCCTCGGGTACTGCAATGAGGAGTATTGCTTCGGTACAAGTTTAGCGCGACAACTAAATTGAGGGCAGTCGAATGCTCAGTGCTTACTTACGATAATCGAGAAATCGAGAAAATCAATGGGATTTCTTTCTTTTGGGGAAAGCTCTTGAGTTCTGTAAGAGGAAACCGCCTCTAAGAAGCAGAAGATTGTCTTTGTATTGAGAGCCCAAAAAGAATTCGCAAAATGGGCGTGTTTCCGCTCCGCTTTCCTACGCCTTTATATAAGGGGTCGGGACTCCTAATCCTAGGCCTTGATTCCATTCCCCTTGGAGGAGAGGGAAATAGGGACTAGATCCCAGGGACAGGATAATCAGGACCTCTTATTCCTAAAAGGGCCGAAGCACGTAATCGCCGGCCGATTCGCCGACAAAGACAAAGAAAAGAAGAATTTCAGTCCGATTCTAAGACAAAGCAAGCGATTCTTAGCCTTAAGATCCTCCGGATCGGTATCGCCTTTGCCTTCTTTATCTGGGAAATTGCCCTTCTTAGTATAGGGATTAGTATAGGGCCGGGGAATGAGAAGACCCAGGGAAAGAGGAGAATCTAGACCTCTAGATACCTACATCCGAGGGGCCGAGAGGGACTAATAGTGGCTCGGTATCGGCTTTGCCTTTTCCTTCTTTATCCGGGAAAGGAGAATAGGGTATGCGGGTCCGATACCCCTTAAGCCGATAGGCACACTAATCCGATTCCTCTTCCTCTGACTCCCCCGAGGGTTGGGGGGAAAGCCTTAATTCCATATTCTTCCTCTTAGTCTTCCTTCCGGCCGGCCAAGGAAGCGATTGGCCGAGAAAGAAGAAGAAGGAAAGAACCGATTCTTAGCCCTTGACCGAGTGAGTTGTCCTCTTTCCTACGCCTTTATATAAGGGGTTGGGACTCGTAATCAGCCTTCTTCTATATATTCTTTGCGCCTTTCATTCTTCCTCTAAAAATGACATAATATCTAAAGAGGATCATATTCTTTTTTTATGCCTCCTTCTGCAGAACCTACTAGTAAGAGGCCGACGGAGCGGTTAAAGGAAAAGGTTCGCCTATCCCCTTGTTCATTGAGGGACTCCTAATTTTTAATAGAATGAATGACTTGCACTCCTTTCTTCTTTTCCGCAATATTCTTTGCTCCGATCATGAAAAGAGCCGTCCGGAGGACCATCAAAGAAAGGTCCAAGGTTCGGAGTCCGCAGTCCGCAGGATTTATCCGTAGTCCGGAGGACTTTCCGTAATTAACCGAACTTTGCGCCTTAGTTAGTCTTATTCCTGAAAGTATTATTCCGAAAAAAAGCTGTTAAATAGCTTAAATAAGCGGTTCAATTCCCACTCCTAAAATCAAAGCTCCAGATGAGTTGACAAAGGTTCAAAGAATGATCGGAGTCTGCCGCTTTCTTTCATAACTGAGCCGAGAATGAGGCTGGCATAGTTGTCTCTCGCATGCAAGGAGATGCTGCTGCTGGATGTCACGGTTCTGGGGCGCCATGATCCTTTTCTCTGGAACAAGAGAGGCGCAAAGAATATTGCGAGACAAATGCCCAAATAAAATCAAAGAGGTAGGGACTTCATCAATCATCGCTCAGTGAGCTATTTATTGCCGCCAATAGCGCTTCGCTTGCACGCCAGCGCCACGCCTGGTAGAGCTATCGCGCGCGGGCGAAGGAGATGCATTTTGAGTACTGGTAGTACTGGACAAGCTCAGAGGGAATAATCTCTTTCTTCTTTCTTCCTTTCTTTCCCATGACGACTAGGAACAGGCAAATAAAAATTTCACTTCGAATTCCGGACCTCAACATCCTGCTGCTCATGGTGTTTCACGATCAGTATTGGAAATGAACGGAGAAGTGGTGGAACGTGCGGAACCCCATATTGGATTACTCCAGTGCGGCACGAAGCCGCTGACGCCGAGTCGGCTCCTATGCCGCTAGCTATGCCCTGCTTGGTCCCTCGACACGGTGAAGGTTCCGTAGCGCGTCATGAGCACCGGGCTAAGGGGCGGTTTTTCTACTCAAGCGAACCGCCCTACCTTACTACAACATAGGACAGAAGGGAGAAGGTTGTGAAGGTGGCCTCGTTATCCACACCTCTGGTCGGATAAATGGAGGACCTCCAAGAAAAAAGCCTAGGGTTTGAATGAGCGTTGGCGGGTCCTGGAGTGCCTGTCAAGGGCTCCCGCGCATACCCGGTGATCATCACCACCTGCACCTCACATCTCGGCACAGTGGAACGTGTAACCCGCCTGCTGTCTCATTCAACTACATTTGTTCGTTCCTATAATCCATAGCCTAAGATCAGGCAGCAGCGAGGGGCAACCTGCCCATACAGCCAGCGGGGAGGATGGCACTACTGGCAAAGACCGTCTGGCGAAAACGCTGCAGGCGCGAAGCGTGGTAGGCCTGCGCCGGGGGGGAGCATAGCATAGGCGGGAAAGGGAGCCCGGACGGTGGAAGAGCCAGGGGAGGCCGGGTCATTTGATGGAAATGGAAGGCTTTTCCCCTATTTTCAAAGGCCTCATTCAAGGTTATGTCTGGTCGAAAGATCTTTATGGAAGTGCATCAATTCTTGGAAAAAGAGTGAATGTCTAATCTTTCTTTGGGTCCTCCGTTTTAGAGTCCTACGGATAAATCCTCCGGACCAGTTCTTCCCGCTATTTATGGATGTTCATTGATCCTTAATAGAAAGTCGAGCCTTTAATTCTTTGCACCTGTCCTCCGTCCTTAGTCGTTCTTTATATCCATATTAGCTTAGCTTTCTGCGCCTGAGGACGTCCGAAGGACTCTAAAAAGGAGCGTTCTAATGGAATTCATATTCTGCAATATTCTTTGCGCCTAATCTCATTCATTCAATATTCTTTTCACCTTCGTAAACTTTAGCGGAATCCTTGAGTCCTCCGGACGGACCGGACCACTATTTCTCAAATTCTTTGATCCTCTTGACTTGTCTTTCCTATAAAAGATAAGAAAGTCCATTCAATGAATAGATCTCTTTGAAAGGGTACGAGAGAGAGCGCTGCCTACACGCGAATTAGCTTCTGAGGTCAAGCAGTCTCAATATTGAACTACAGGATTGATTTGCGAATTCATGCTGGGCTGGGCCACCTCGAATGGCGTGAGCCGCATGCGGGGAGACCCGCACGTACGGTTTTTAGGGGGATCTGGTCGAAAGACCGGCGCCCACCCGACTAGAGGGACTGAGAAATTAATAGAGTACAAAACTTATCTTCAAGCTTTACCTTATTCTGATTGTTCAGAGGCGATCGCGGAGTCACTGAATGAAGTCCTCCCTTTCTTTCGGAGGTGCTGACCCGCAGCGAGGCAGAGATGACTAAGTTACATATTCCATATGGCGACGACAACAGCATGTCGTAGAAGGAGATAAGAGGTGGAGCCAACGACCCACTAAGAATAACGTATCTACAACTACATCCCGAGCGGCAGTCAAACGGAGGCGTGAATGCAAGATGCCAGCGGAATGATCGGTCGGACAGAGGCTAGGGCTGCTTTCTTCCCACCGCGTCCTTCCTTGTGTGTCGGAGATATAAAGCGAGTGCACCGGAAAAGAAGGGGAACTGGTTGATCTATTCTATGGCGAAGCATCCGAAGCATAACTGCACACTCACACGATCTTTGCGAGAGATAGGAGCATTCGGTGGAACCGGTGAACTACACTTTGCTTCTGGATAGATGTGTGGGACAGAGGCTCGTGGTACCTGCAGCCCACCCTTCCTCCTCTGCTTTGAGAACCGTATGAACGGAGAGTGGGCAGAAGGGAAAGAGGTCCTCATACGGAGTCGCACACTGACTTTTTCTGTGCGGGAGACTGGAGAATGGGTCGAGTAAACTCCCCCGGGGCCGGCCGGCAAAATCACAGACTCAGTGCTATTTCTTTTTTCTTTATTGAAT
Source organism: Cucumis sativus (assembly GCF_000004075.3). NCBI lineage: Eukaryota > Viridiplantae > Streptophyta > Magnoliopsida > Cucurbitales > Cucurbitaceae > Cucumis > Cucumis sativus. The sequence continues at coordinate 15,932,655 of NC_026660.2, forward strand.
TTCAAAGGAGGCGCGAAGAATATTGCGAGGCAGAGGTAGTACTTCGAATGGCGAAGAGAGGCGGCTCGGCAAAGAAGGAATGGGAAAGATTCTGACTTCTTTGTTGGCGAAACGAAGGGCTAAATAGCGCCATTCTCTGAGCCGGTCTGGATTTCCAATGCCTCGGGAAAGAGGTCGATCTCGATGACAAGACCTTTTTCTTCTTTATTGGGTGCCTTCTTTTAGAAGTAGTCGGAAAGAGAAAGCCTAAAGAAGGAATTGCATGAATGATCGAGGATTCAAGTTCCATAAATCAGTCCAAGGCTCAAAGAGGTTAATATGGAAGGTGAAAAGTGGTTTTCAAAGTCAGAGCTATCCCTTATTATTGAGGGCTTTGCCCTGCTGTTGCTGCTATTGACGGACTTGCTTTGGGTGGAGGGTTAGAGGTCGCTATGGTATGTCTTAGAACTTCTTGTAGACAATTAAATCTTTAAAATCATTGTTTAAAAATATTTTATATTATTTTGGTTTGTAGGCATGCCATGCACGATTATCAACCAAAACTGCACAGTTAGGATTACCTGAACTTCAGCTTGGTTTAATTCCAGGTTTTGGAGGTATGTCTATGGCGCTGATACTTGGTGTATTTTTCTTATTTTTATTTGTACCAGTTAATCCTGTGAGCCGCTTTTATGTCTCTTTCTGGCCGTTTTTATGTCTCTTTCTGTTGACTTTATTATTCTCTCATTTATGATTTAACATCTCATATGAATTATTATGTGTATCTTGCATGGGATATTTTGCCACTTCGTGCCCATAAAAATCAACACTTGTCTTTCGGTGTATTTCGGTGTATACGTCATAAGTGGTCACTTTGGGTGGTAAGGACCCTTGCATTTGATCCAAGTAACATGTGGTTTTGTACTGATTCAGCAGATTGTACAATCAAGGTATTTATTTTTAAAATTATTCAATATGAATGAATTCCATTTTGGTCTGTCGAAGCGGGCCATATATAGGTTCCATCGTTTTTGCCCTTTGATAACAATCGTTATTATTTTCTTATCAAAAAAAGATAACAATCGTTATCTTTGAGTTTTCTGCTCCTGAAAATTGAAGTATCATTTATTTATGATAATTGTAGGAGCATGTTTCTTCTTCCTAGAATAGTGTGACACGAAATAAATGACAGTATGGTTGATACGAGATTTTTCTTCTAGGGCTAGTACAATCCATGAACTCTCTGGGCATGATAACACCGTTTGCTCATTTTAATGGACCAACTGTATCCTTTTCTCCCTCTGATCTTTCCTTCCGATATCTTGGTCATATTAGTTTCTTTCAATAAATTTTTTACTCGTGTGTGTAGTTCTTTTAGATAATTTCCCTTTGATTCTACATAAGAACCTATTTTCGTGCTTTTGTAATTATCAACTTTGTATCATTTCCTTTAGACTGGAGCAGTACATCAGATAATCAAAATAATTGATATTCCAATATTGTGTATCTTTTGTGCTCAGTTCTCAGCAGAAAACTTATCAATACAATGTCTGTCAATGAAGAGGGTGTTATGGTGATTGGAGGTGCTTTTTTATTGTTGTGATCGTGACTAAACTTGGATGGAAATGTTGTTGGATAAACTAAGCTCAGCCTCCCCTCTACTTTCTTTTTTCTTGAAACATATATATCGAGCATTACACGTGGCTTTAAATGTGTTTTACGTAAATTTTTATAAAATTTTAAACTGTGAATTACTTTTAACGTAAAGTCTTGATTCAACTTTCATCCACTCTAATTAGTAAATATTTGACATGAAATTAAGTAATTTAAATAGTGGCAAAGTTAATTTTAATGAATATGAGATATCGTTGATACGAATTATGGTTCGAAATTTTTGACACAATTTTGGAGTTTTCTTTGAATGAATACCTATTTTCTTTGAATGAATACCCATAAAAAATTTTGACACAATTTTGGACTGCAAGGTAAAAAAGGTGGGTTTACATTTCTCTGTGTCCCATTGTCATTGTCTCATAATTTAGTCTAGACACTTTTGTTGACATCTTTTAAATGATCTTTTAGCTGAGGAACCACGGCCTGGCTACATTTCCATTGATGTAATCACTGATATTTTTGAAGGTACATTTCAGCTCAATTTCTTTAATTCTTACTCTCATCTTCCAACTCTCTTGAAAAGCGAGTGAAAAGGATAGTTTTGGGAAAGTAATTAATTGTTAGTTATGTCGTCCAGCTGCTAGAAAGCCTGCTGTTGCTGCTATTGACGGACTTGCTTTGGGTGGAGGGTTAGAGGTCGCTATGGTATGTCTTAGAACTTCTTGTAGACAATTAAATCTTTAAAATCATTGTTTAAAAATATTTTATATTATTTTGGTTTGTAGGCATGCCATGCACGATTATCAACCAAAACTGCACAGTTAGGATTACCTGAACTTCAGCTTGGTTTAATTCCAGGTTTTGGAGGTATGTCTATGGCGCTGATACTTTGGTATTTTTCTTATTTTTATTTGTACCAGTTAATCCTGTGAGCTGCTGTAATGATATGCACCCAACTGAACTTTACTTTAAGCTGTGGGCAGTTGTGATCTCACCAATCTACTTAAGCTCTTAACATTGGAAATAATTGATTAAGTTATTAACAAATAACAGTTTATGTTATCAGTTGGATCCCTCGTGGATTGATATTTGGATCTTGGGCCTTTGATAGGATAGCATACGATGTAATTCCTTATTTTTAGAGGATGGATAATATAGATTTTTTAGCAATAACCTAGTATTTGAATTGGCTGAAATGAATTTGTCTATTATATAATGAAAACAACAGAAACCCACTGTTTTGAAAACTTCTAAGATTTTTCTTTTGGTGTTCTAATCTCAAGCTTCTTTTTTGTTCAGGAACACAGCGACTTCCTCGTCTGGTTGGTCTTCCAAAGGCTTTAGAAATGATGCTGGTGAGATTAGTAGCTCTTGCTTTTGATTTTTGACACCTTGCTGTAGAATAGCTTCAATGGTCATTCATATCTTTTGCTTATTTCTGTACCTGTCTCTCTCAACTTATCCAAACTTGCTACACTTGAACAGACATCCAAGCCAGTCAAGGAGAAGAAGCCTTCTCCTCTGAAATGTCACTAACGCATTTCATAGATGTCAAACTCCTCTCTTGCTCACCAGTGAATGACCATTACCAACACCTCACAAATTTCTTGTGAGATTTCAGTTTTCAGAACGAATCAAGATCCTCATCTTGGAAGCCGCCAATCTCCTTTTATCAGGCACGGCTCTCATTTTCCCTCCTTTTTCATCTATCGTTTATATATACATTGTTAACAATGATGATGATGATGATGATGATGTTTACTCTGGCTTACGGTTGCGAAATTTGATTGTGGAATTCTCTTTTTCCTTAATTTAGGTCTTCTCTATCCTGAGTATTTATTCAGTCTAGTTGGAATTGCATCTGAAATTGGGCTGAAGGTAATGAATTCAGGAAGTTTAGGTTTTTTTTTCTTTTTTTGAAAGGTTGTGTTGGTACGATTTTGGATAAGAATAAGAAGGAAGTGTTAAGAATCTGTGCAGTGAAGATGGTTTGAATAGTGAACGTAATCACACTATGGAACACGTTCAATTGATTAGGCAGATAAAAACAACCAAGTGCTATTACAAAATTCTTGGGGTGAAGAAAAATAGCTCTGCTCAAGAGATTAAGAGGGCTTATAAGAAACTGTGCCTGAAAGTTCACCCGGATAAAAACAAGGCTTCTGGTTCTGCTGAAGCACTCGACAAAGTAAACAAAGCTTTCAGGTGTTCCATTCCAAAAGCCACATTCATAGCAATCAAGAGGTGCTTCCGCTTTTCACGACTCCTGCATCAATTGTATTTTATGCTTAATATAAGGATGAAGATACATTATACTGCAACTAACTTCTAACAAATTAAATTAAACATATGAAAAGTGAGAACAATTGTTACTTTTCATTCTTCAACAAAGCATTTATGAGCGAACCATTAGCCATAAATTCTGTTACTTCTAAAATCTTCTCACTGGTACAATAAAAACAATAAAAAGGACTTGAGTCAAGGAACAAAAAGAAAAATACACAAATAACAAGAAAAGAATAGCCAATTAAACAGCAAACAAATGAGAACAATTGTTACTTTTCATTCTTCAACAAAGCACCTATGAGCGAACCATTGGCCATATGTTCTGTTATTGTGGCCACAGATCTCCCAAGCCCATCATGCACGACACCATAAAAAGTACCACATTTGGGTGGTGCAAATCAGCAAACTTAATTGCTTCATTCTAAAAATCTGCTCATTGGTACAGTATAAAACAATAAAAAGGACCTGAGTCAATGAACAAAAAAAAAAAAAAATACATGAATAACAAAAGAAAAGAAAAGCCAATTACTTAAAGTGAACAACCTTGCGATCTTGTTTACAAGGCTTCCTAGCAAAACACCTATCATTGACTCATTTTATAGCAACATTAGTTCCCCTCCATTTTCCATGATAAAAAGTGCCAAAGACCCCAATTCTCTTAATTCTTCAAGGTCACTATTGTTTATTACCCGAAGGAAAGAAGAAAAAGAAAAAGAAAAGGATGTTCGGATGGACAATTTAAACATAAAGTGTAACCTTAAGGTTGAAAATGGAAAACTAAGTATTACCTGCAAGCGGCCAAGGCCTTTTGACATTGGAAAACCAAGATTTGCTTTACCTGAAAGTCTTGTCCTGCCATCGTGGGCAAACATGAAACAAGAATAATTATGGCAAAGGACGTGACATATTCCCGTTGAATAGCCAAATGAATGATGTGTATGTTGCATCTTGTTTTGGAGAATGTTCAACATTGTATTGGTGTCTTATTTACACTTTGTATAAATTAGTCAGATGTCTTGAATGGTGCTTTTGCATTGTTTTGTTTGCATTCCACTCTCAGATAATGGAAGACAATAAAAATAATCCTCTTGTTTTACTTGTGTTTTAGTATGCTTCCTTTTATCCATTGTTTGGAACTTTCCTTCAAATGGTTGAGCTTCCGGTGTCAAAGTACCATCACATTTGTTGTAATTTATTGAGCTCTTTAGTTATTTTATTACTCTAGTTGAATGGCATAACTTTCGGTTAAATTTACATTCAAATCTAATCTTACTTTAACCACCAATATATGTATGTATATGTGTAAACAAAATCTTGTAATATTGTGTTATCTTATTAACTATGTTGCGAAGTTTATGTAACATTTCACTTGATTGTACTTTTTTTAAAAATAGGACTTTTTTTCATAATTTTTCAAACACAACTAATATCTACTTGGACTCCTTGTAAATAGAGTGTATTCTTGATTAACTTAAATACTTAAATTTGTTTACAACACATATCAATTACTAAAATTTCAAATTATCAAAATTCAACATATCCATAAGTTAAAAAACATATTTTGTAATAATACTCGAAATTTGGGATGGGTAGTCTGGGTTGTTAGTGTTGTTAGTGTTGTTAGTGTTAGAATACCTCTAGTGGTTTGTGTCAAAAATGTCTCATTTTAAAAGTTGAAAGATGCCCTTAAACTTTCGAAAACGGTTCAAAAATACCATTGTCTTTGGTTTTAAATGAAAGTTGCTAAAGTTTTGTTTAAAAAATAATCATCAACTATTGAAAAGTTTTGTTTAAAAAATATTGATGAATTATTGAAAGTTCCATGAGTATCCTTTTAAGCTTAAAAAAAATTCAAAAAATTGTTCATCAATCCAATTCATACACCTATTTTTTTACACTTATAATAAAAAGCCCATAAAAAGTAGAGAACTTGTGTAGAGAACTCTTCACTCTTGCCTGAAGCTACAATAGCCCGTAGAAAGTAGGAGAGTTAAGCTTGTTAGGTTAGAATGTGTTGGGTTCGCTTGGGATCAAAACTTGCATCAGAACTTTTCACTCACGGTCAAAGCCACAATAGCGGGTAGAAAGTAGGAGAGTTAAGCCTATTAAGTCATAATGCATCGGGTTCCTTCAGGATCAAACTTTCGTAGGAAACTCTTCACTCTCGACCGAAGCCACAATAACACGTAAAAAGTAGGAAAGATAAGGTGGTTAGGTCGAAATGCATCGGGTTCCTTCCATATTAGTATTTGCATAGGGAACTTTTCACTCTTGGCGAAAGCAACAATTTTCTGAAGAAAGTAGGTGAGTTGAAGCGATTAGATCAGAATGGGATGGGTTCCTTCGGGATCAATACTTGCGTAGGGAACTTTTAACTCTTGGGGGAAGCAAAAATAGTTCGTAGAAAGTCGAAGAGTTAAGCCAATTAGGTTAGAATGCGTCGAGTTCCTTCAGGATTAAAATTTTTGTAGGGAACTCTTCACTCTTGGCCGAAGCAACAATAGCCCGTTGGAAGTAGAAAAGTTAAGCAAGTTGGGTCAAAATGCGCTTGGTTCTTTAATATATTACATGTTTATACCTTTTCAATTCAATACTTCTTTACTTTTCACTTATCAATGTGTTATTAGTAGCTTAATTTAGCGATAAGTTATTGATAAGAAGTTTAGTTTATAATTCTCGTCGCATTAGTTAGGCTATGCTCATCGCTTAGCCAACATCAATCGCCAACTACTCGAGAGGGCAAGTAGCAAGGATAAGGCTAATACGTGCAAGGGGGAGTTTCGCGACAAACTCCACCTTAGTGAGATAACTTCCATCATTTGTATACCGAGAGATGAACAAGTGTGAACATTAGGCACCGAGAGGTTGTTGTCCTTAATTGCGATGCTCTATACGTTTTATAAGTGAAATCTTCTAGATATATCTCTTCTAAGCACACTTAATCATATGGATTCTGAGAGGTGACTGTTGGATCGGTATGGCAACCCTAGAGGGGGGTGAATAGGGTTTAAATAAACTTTTTGACAAATAAAAAGTAAAATCAACTAATTAGATATTTTCTAAAATTTAAATAAAGAACTTTGTAAACTTTGTTAAATAACAAGATTGATAAAAAGATATGAATGGAAGTATGCAATCAAACTCAACCAATAATAATATGTAACTAAAATTAAATTAAAAAATAATTAGAAAAGAGTTAGAGAAGAAGACACCGTAATTTTATAGTCGTTCGGTTAAACTCAACCTACATCCACTTTCCCAAGCACCTTGGGATTTTGATTAAAAATCTTCTTTGGACTCTTTCCACGGATTTGAGAACCGATTCTTGCTCCTTTTTCGGGTTCAAGAGCAAACCCGATCCTTTCCACGGGTTAGGATCCAACCGTTACAATATGATGAAATTTTTAAATCACACAAAAGAAAACTCTCTAAAAGAGTGAGTATACAATTTGAAGCTCACAAATTTAATCCTCACAATACAATAAGAAGCTCTCAAGAATAAGATGAAAAGAATAAAAATTGGAAGCTTTAGAGAGAATAACAATGTTGGCTTTTTGCTTGAGGATTGTAAAGATGTTGTGATCTTGTGTAAATGTGAAGTATTTAAAAAGAGAGGATAAATTCAAAATCATTTGGGTCATTAGATATAAGTAAAAGAAAAATGAATGGTTGAGATTTAAACTTAATTAGCCGTTAGACACAATACAAATAATAATATAATAATATGTCTTTTCAAAATATTTTGTTTAAAAAGAAATCAATAAAGCAACTTCACCCTCTTTTAAAAAAACTAGCCGTTAGACACAAGAAAAATAATAATATTAAAATCATTTTCTTTTAAATTCATTTTCTTTATAAAAGCCAATAAAACATAACAAAAAGCCACATTTGTTACTCTTCATTGCTTCAAGTGGCTTTCTCTAATTGGTTCAAATTGAATGCTTGGTCGCCACGTCACCATCTCGGGTATTTTTTCGTTAACCTTCTTTAGCAATATTTTCTTCATTTGAACTTCGATTTGGGTGATTCAAGAGGCGTTAGAATCATTTTTCCAAGCTCTACGATATGGTCTATTCAAATTAATAAAATTGTCAATAAAAAAAATCAGATTTGTTATCATCAAAACATAAATTAATTGAATAATAATAAATTAATTGAATATAAATTTAATTTGAGATTAAGGGCCAAAAAGCCAACAATCTCCCCCTTTTTGATGATGACAAATCATTGAAGAAAAATAACTTGAAACACACATGATCAACAAGTAATTCTATTATCAAGATGTATAACCATAAAGCTCATGTATATATTTCACCACAAAGAACATACTTGAAAACAATTGATAAGAGAACCTTCTTTGTCCTTAATTAATTTTTTTCTCTAAAAAAATATGCATTATTCAATAGAAACAATTATGCAACAAATTGATAAAAACATATTTTTCTTATACTTCTCCCCCTTTGGAATCATCAAAAAAATACCAATGAAGTTAGCTCTCCAAAAAAAACATGAACACATACAAAATGTCTAATTCTCCCCCTATCAATATGCATTACGGTAACAATATCAAGTAAGATATAAAATCAAGATGCATCCAACGAATAATTCCAAGCTCAAGCCTATTTTTACAAAAGCTTTCTTCACTCAAAGGTTTGGTAAATATATCCGCTAATTGATTATTGGAACTTACAAACTCAAGAGTAATATGACCATTTTGTACATGCTCTCTAATAAAGTGATGCCTAATATCTATATGCTTAGTTCTAGAATGATGAATAGGATTCTTAGTCAAATTTATGGCACTAGTATTATCACAAAATATAGGCACATTATCAAATTTTAATCCAAAATCACAAAGAGTTTGTTTCATCCAAAGAATTTGTGCACAACAACTAGCAACCGCAATATATTCCGCTTCGGTAGTGGATAAGGCAACCGAATTTTGCTTTTTACTAAACCAAGATACTAAGGAACTACCAAGAAATTGACAAGTCCCACTAGTACTTTTACGGTCAAGTAAACTACCGGCAAAGTCCGCATCGGAATATCCTACCAAATTAAACTCAACATTTCTAGGATACCATAATCCAACATCAATAGTTCCAAGCAAATATTTAAGTATCCTTTTAACAGCATGGAAATGTGATTCTTTAGGACAAGATTGAAATCTAGCACAAAGACATACACTAAACATGATATCGGGTCTACTAGCGGTCAAATAAAGTAAAGATCCAATCATACCTCGATAAGTCTTTATATCCACACACTTACCTTTTTCATCTTTGTCAAGCTTAGTGGTAGTGCTCATAGGAGTTTTTGCAACTTTACCTTCATTTAATTTGAATTTCTTGAGCAAATCCCTTGTGTATTTTTCTTGACTTATGAAGATGCCATCCTTGAGTTGTTTGATTTGAAGACCAAGGAAGAAACTAAGTTCTCCATCATACTCATCTCAAACTCATTATGCATACACTTGGAAAATTCTTCACACAAAGATGAATTAGTAGAACCAAATATAATATCATCCACATAAATTTGTACTATAAGCATGTCATTATTTTTAACTTTAATAAATAGAGTATTATCAATTTTTCCATCTTAAAGTCATTCTCAAGTAAAAACTTGCTAAGTCTATCATACCAAGCTCTTGGAGCTTGTTTTAAGCATAAAGAGCCTTTTTCAACTTATAAACATGATTAGGTAAATCAAAACTTTCAAAGCCCGGAGGTTGTTCTACGTAAACTTCCTCCACAATATAACCGTTTAAAAAAGTACTTTTTACATCCATTTGATACAAATGAAATTTTTATAAGAAGCAAAAGCAAGCAACATTCTAATAGCTTCTAATCTAGCAACCGGTGCAAAAGTTTCTTCATAATCTATACCTTCTTCTTGACAATAACCTTGAGCTACAAGTCTAGCTTTTTTCTAATGATATTTCCATTTTCATCCATCTTATTTCTAAAAACCCATTTAGTTCCGATTATAGATGCATTAGAAGGCCTAGGGACTAATTTCCAAACTTTGTTTCTTTCAAATTGATTTAATTCTTCTTGCATAGCTAAAATCCAAAACTCATCACATTCGGCATCTTTAAAACTTCTAGGTTCAATTTGAGACACAAAAGCAAGATTACTAAATAAATTAAGAGAAGAACGAGTTTTGACACCTTGTTCGGGATTGCAAGAATTAGATCCTTGGGATGGGATAGAGCATATCTCCACTCTTTAGGCAAGGATGAAGAACCCTCTTCTTTCTTCTCTATGATGTTCACATCTTGCATACTTGGAACAATTTCTTTGCCTTTCATTAACAAGTAAATCTCCAAAATCTTTTTCTAAATCATCACTACAAATAGACTCATTAGAAACATTATTCCAAGATTCATCAAATACAACATGAATAGATTCCTCAATAACTAAAGTTTTCTTATTGAAAACTCTATAAGCTTTACTAGTAGAGGAATATCCTAGAAAAATACCAACATCCGTCTTAGAATCAAATTTTCCAAGTTTTTCTTTGTTATTCAAAATAAAACACTTACAACCGAAAACTTTGAAATACCCAATATTTGGAATTTTTCCATGCCAAAGTTCATAAGGAGTTTTATCTAAAGATGGTCTAACTAAAACTCTATTTGAAACATAGCAAGCGGTGTTAACGGCTTCCGCCCAAAAATATTTAGGTAAACCATACTCATTCAACATTGATCTAGCAAATTCTTGCAAAGTACGATTTTTCCTTTCAACTACACCATTTTGTTGAGGAGTTCTTGGAGAGGAAAAATTATGGGAAAACCATTTTCTTCACAAAAGCTTTAAAAGCATCATTATCAAATTCTCCTCCGTGATCACTCCTAATTTTGGAAATAAAAAATCCTTTTCATTTTGTACTCTTTTTGCAAAACTAATAAAACTTTTCAAAGCATCATCCTTATGTTTTATCATCAAAACCCAAGTAAATCTAGAAAAATCATCAACTATCACAAAAGCATAATAATTTCCTCCATAGCTAGCAATTCTAGAAGGCCAAATAAGTCCATGTGTAATAGTTGTAAGGGTCTAGTAGTAGAGATCACATTTTTAGATTTGAAAGAGGACTTAGTTTGCTTACCCATTTGACAAGCATCACAACTTTGTCTTTTTCAAATTTAAAACTAGGAAGACCTCTAACCAAACAATTTTTAGAAATATTTGAAATTAAGTGCATGCTAGCATGTCCTAGTCTTCTATGCCATAACAAGAATCATTATGCAAACGAAAGACATTTATCAATAATAGGATAATCATTCAAATCAAGAGTGTACACATTTCATCTCCATTTCCAACAAACAAAACTTTTCTATCACTAACATTTTCAATTATGCAATTTCTTTTATCAAATATTACTCTAAATCCTTTATCACACAATTGACTAATACTAAGCAAATCATGCTTTAAACCATCAACCAAATGAACATTTTCAATCAAAGTAGATGAATCATTTCCTATATTACCCTTACCAATTATTTTACCTTTTTTGTTGTCACCAAAGGTTACCATGCCTCCATTCTTTTTGGAGAAAGAGATAAGCTTGGATCGGTCTCCCGTCATGTGTCTTGAGCAACCACTATCCAAGTACCATTTGTTTTTCTTGGAGGCTTTCAAACAAACCTTATCATCATGTTCATCATCTTTTGTCACTATGAGCCATGAGACCAAGATTTGCCATTTCTTCAACTTCACTTTCACTTTCACTACTATCATCCCATGTAGCCTTCATTGCCTTCTTCTTGGATTTCTTAGATGATTTGAGGAGAGGACAATCCGTTCTTATATGACCCGATCTTTGCATTCATAACAAATCACCTCATCCTTTTTGCTTTTCTCACCTTTTGACTCTTTTTGGGTTGATAGGTGTTTCTTGAAATATTTCTTTCTTTTTATGAAATTTTTGTACTTACGTGAGAAATAAGCAATGTCATCTTCATCAAGGCCATCCTCATCTTCGGGATCAACTTCCAAGGAGATAGTCTTTAATGCAATGTTCTTCTTCTTTTTGGACTCATCCTCCAAGTGCTCCTTCATGATGATCTCATGAGTCATGAGTGAGCCAATAAGCTCCTCTAGTGGAAGTTTGGTGAGATCCTTTGCTTCTTGAATCGCCGTTACCTTAGCTTCCCAAGTCTTAGGTAAAGACCTTAGAATTTTCTAACATTTTCGGAAGTTGTATAAACTTTACCAAGACCCTTCAAAGCATTTATGATGTTAGTAATCTAGTAAACATATCGGTGATAGTCTCATTAGCATCCATCTTAAACAATTCATAATTATGAACAAACATGCTAATTTTAGACTCTTTAACTTGATTTGTTCCTTCATGAGTAATTTCAAGAGTATTCCAAATTTCTTGAGCGGAAGAACACATGGATATTCTATTAAATTCATCTTTACTCAAGGCACAATACAAACAGTTAATAGCCTTAGCATTAAATGAACACTTTTTCATTTCATTTTCATCATACTCTTCTTCTAATTTAGGCGTATCAACATTATCAACATTTTTCATGGGTACATAAGGACCTTTAGCAACAATTAACCACAAATTATAGTCAATAGATTGCAAATAAATTTTCATTCTTGCTTTCCAATATGCATAATTTGAACCATCAAAATAAGGAGGTCTAGAAGTAGATTGACCTTCAACAACCATTTGCCAATAGGTTTGCATAATGCTCTAACAATAAAGTTTATCAAGAAATTAAAATTTCAAGATGAGCAACCTCGCTCTGATACCAATTGTTGGATCGGTATGGCAACCCTAGAGGGGGGTGAATAGGGTTTAAATAAACTTTTTGACAAATAAAAAGTAAAATCAACTAATTAGATATTTTCTAAAATTTAAATAAAGAACTTTGTAAACTTTGTTAAATAACAAGATTGATAAAAGATATGAATGGAAGTATGCAATCAAACTCAACCAATAATAATATGTAACTAAAATTAAATTAAAAAATAATTAGAAAAGAGTTAGAGAAGAAGACACCGTAATTTTATAGTCGTTCGGTTAAACTCAACCTACATCCACTTTCCCAAGCACCCCTTGGGATTTTGATTAAAATCTTCTTTGGACTCTTTCCACGGATTTGAGTCGAACCGATTCTTGCTCCTTTTTCGGGTTCAAGAGCAAACCCGATCCTTTCCACGGGTTAGGATCCAACCGTTACAATATGATGAAATTTTTAAATCACACAAAGAAAACTCTCTAAAAGAGTGAGTATACAATTTGAAGCTCACAAATTTAATCCTCACAATACAATAAGAAGCTCTCAAGAATAAGATGAAAAGAATAAAAATTGGAAGCTTTAGAGAGAATAACAATGTTGGCTTTTTGCTTGAGGATTGTAAAAAGATGTTGTGATCTTGTGTAAATATGAAGTATTTAAAAAGAGATGAAAGATAAATTCAAAATCATTTGGGTCATTAGATATAAGTAAAAGAAAAATGAATGGTTGAGATTTAAACTTAATTAGCCGTTAGACACAATACAAATAATAATATAATAATATGTCTTTTCAAAATATTTTGTTTAAAAAGAAATCAATAAAGCAACTTCACCCTCTTTTAAAAAAACTAGCCGTTAGACACAATGAAAAATAATAATATTAAAATCATTTTTCTTTTAAATTCATTTTCTTTATAAAAGCCAATAAAACATAACAAAAAGCCACATTTGTTACTCCTTCATTGCTTCAAGTGGCTTTCTCTAATTGGTTCAAATTGAATGCTTGGTCGCCACGTCACCATCTCGGGTATTTTTCCGTTAACCTTCTTTTAGCAATATTTTCTTCATTTGAACTTCGATTTGGGTGATTGAAGAGGCGTTAGAATCATTTTTCCAAGCTCTACGATATGGTCTATTCAAATTAATAAAATTATCAATAAAAAAAGTCAGATTTGTTATCATCAAAACATAAATTAATTGAATAATTAAAATAAATTAATTGAATAATTAAAATAAATTAATTTGAGATTAAGGGCCAAAAAGCCAACAGTGACCATATGTGACGTTTAATGACTCTGAGAGGAACACTTCTTAATTATAAGTTAGTTGAGCGAGATATATCCTATTAAAGTTGTCGTGTTACTTAATCGCATTATAACGCAAAGACATTCCTTTGCTCTTTCTTGCATACAAGTTAGTTCCCATTTCTATTTTGTCATCCATATTCCCTTTTATAGAATCTCTAAGCGTAGATATCTAGTGGTAGTTTGTTCTTGTATTTCTTTTATACCATTCGTTATTCTTTAATTCTTTTATACTGCCTAGATAATAAGTAATACCTAAAATTAATATCTTGAATCAATTCCTTATGTTCGACCCGGGATCACCCAAGTAAACCTACCATTTCACTTGCACTTGGACAAGTAGTAAGAAAACTTGTACTCAAGAGGACTTAGTTGCCACACGATATGAAGGTCTAGTGAGCAATTCACGTGCAGTTAACATGCTTAGTGATATATCGCCTAGATTGAGTATAATTTTCATTCACCATTTACTAGCACTAAGTCCTGATTGTTGAAGAGAAACAACACCTCAATAACCGGAGCGATCGACTTCTATCTTTAGTTATTCGATCTTGAACCTTAATTGCACCGAGAGATGGCCTGGGATGAAACAAATTTACATTTATTTTATTCAGTCTCGAGCATACATTGTCCTAAGATGCTACATTATGAAAGACTTTTGCCTTTAGTTATTCAATCTCAGGCCTTAATTGCACTGAAATGGCTCGGGATGAAAGAATTCTGTCTTTATTTTATTTAATCTTGGGCATACATTACATTGAGATGCTCCGAAATGAAATTTTTTTGCCTTTAGTTATTCGATCTCGACCTTAATTGCATCGAGATGACCCGTTATTAATAAATCACAAAGAAGATATAAATCGCAAAGGACGTCTATGGAATTTGTGAAAAAATAATCTCGCATCATGGACTTTTCTTATTTTGTTATACGAACCATAAATATTTTGGATTTTTCTACATTTATGTAAATTACTCTTAAATTAATCTAATTAATATTTAATTGGAAATCACCGCCACTTGGATATAGGAATACGGGAGCATCCCACATTCTCTAAATAACACCCACATATGGAAGTTATTATCTTAATTTAAATTATTGATCACAAATAGCAAAAAAGTTAAAACTATTTACAAAATATAGCAAAAAATTGAAACTATTTACAAAAAGACTCAAATGTGCTATAGAGAATTTAATTATTATGCTAATTAGTTTCAATTTAATTAGTATATTTGAAAATTCCACTTAAATTTGATTAACACTAAAATAATTAGTTAATATATAATAATTATTTAAATCACATTTAATTAATATTTCATTTAAATCACATTTAAATGAATATCTCTCACATAACCAATAGTTTTAATTTAATTAAATAGAATTAAACTAAATTATTAATTCTTCAATTATTTAATTTCTAAATTAAATATTTTATATTTGATTTAATATAGATTTGAATCATACTCATATATGAATTTCTCTCATAACCTATTGTTTGAATTTGTATCATATACGTATTAAATTTTAATCTATAGTTTTATTACAAATTTAATCCATATTAAATTAACATTTGAACTCATTCAAATATTTATTATTTCATAAATTAATTTTAAACCATATACAAAATTAAATTTATATAATAAAGTTCAATTAAAAGATAAATTTTATATTATAATATATCACCATACATTATACTAATTTTCAAAGTAAATATGAACATTTCAAATTAGAGTCAATATGTAATAACCTTAATACCCTTTACATACTAGGAAGGGACCTAATAAATTTACATTTCAAAGTGTTGGGAGCTAGTTACCATAGTTGAAATCAATTTATTTACTTTAGTTGTCGTATTATCCTTAAGAGCACCTCATGCCTCCACATCAATAATCATTTTATCTCATTGCAACAATCACCCATATAAATATTGAATCAACATATGGTTCTGTACCTAATGATGAAAAACTTGGCACTGTGCCAAGTATCTCCCCCAATAATCGTAAAGTGATTCATCCTTTCCTTGTGTGATGCCATAGATTTTCTTCCTCACACTAGTAGCATAAAAGGTTGAAAAGAACTTTTCCAAATATTGTCTCTACATCTACTCCCATGAAATAATGCTCCCTGGTGACAAGTAATAGAGCTAATCTTTCACTTCTTCGTGTTACGAGAAGGGAAAAGCTCTCATGTTCGTCTGCTCAAGGGTTATAATGTGAGGACTCATCCCATTGCAAACAATATGAGGCTCGACTATCGAGAATATAACGACTGAACCCTAAGTTTGTCCATAAGTTCACTTTAGCAGTTAGCTAAATGAAAATCTACTTATAATATGGAGCAAGCACTAGAAGAAATTTGCTCTTTATTGTCAGTTTAGAACCGACATTAATGGCCTTTGGTGTCAGTTCGGAATTGACATCTATGCTAGCGTTATTAAAGGCCTTTAATGTCATTTTTGCTTTGATGTCAGTTTAAAAATGACATCAAATGCATCATTGATGGCCACTGATGTCGGTTTTAAATCAACATTTTTTATGGCGTAATTGTTGACCTTACTGTTGGTTTTCCTTTAATGTCGTTTTTAAACCGACATCAAAGCCTTGTTTGTTTTTTTAATTTATTTATTTTAATTATTTTTCATGGTGTCGAAATCGACATTATTTGTTACGAATTACGACATGAAATGTTCGTCATCGAATATTAAAAAAGTATAAAAAATAATTGTTGCATGATTGCTAGTTCTACCACTCCATGGCAAACCTTATATATTACTTCCATATTTCACCTGCAAGGCAGAAGATCAACACCTACAAAACAAGCATACACTTCCACACATCCAATGGCAAACTAATACTATTTCTAGCTATATAGAATTCAAACCTACAAAACCAGCACATACACTTCCACACTTCGATGCAAACTAATAATATTTCTAGCTACAGAACTCAACACCTAAAAACCCAACATATATACATTTTTCCACACTTCCATAGCAAACCAATATTTCCATTTCACCTACAAGGAAGAAGATCAACACCTACAAAACCAGCATACACTTCCACACATCCAATGACAAACTAATACATTTCTAGCTATAGAATTCAACATGTAAGAAACCTACAAAACCAACACATACATTTCCACACTTCCATGGCAAACCAATATTTCCATTTCACCTACAAGGAAGATCAACCCCTACAAAACCAGCATACACTTCCACACATCCAATGGCAAACTAATACTATTTCTAGCTATAGAATTCAACATGGTAAGAGGCCACAAAACCAGCACATACACTTCCACACTTCCATGGAAAACTACAAAAATACACTTTTCCACACTTTCATAATACTACAAAAATACACATATCAATCAAGTAAATAATATGTAAAGTATTAAAGTATGTGTACAACAAATTCCTCCACTAATACACACTTTCCACATAGTACTACAACAAATACACTCTAAAGTCAACACCTAAAACACTACAATACAACACTTATTCATAAACTACTACAAGCAGAAAACCTCAAAATTAAAGTATGTACAACAAGTAGTACTAGAATCTCGTAGCTTATATATTAAAACAATTAGTATTAGTACTAGTAACTTATATACTACAAAAAAAGTGTAAAAGCTTACACAAATCGGCTAACAAAGCTTGCATATTTTGTTCGAATCTCGTCAATCTCCTCTTGCGTATATGCACTTTTTTGTATTAAACTACGTAAAAAGAAAGGTATGAAAAGAATAAGTTTAGATAATTTATGTAATTTGTAACATATAAAAAGTGAAAGTAGAAACTTACAAGGCTAGTGATGGGAGTACAAGAAATATGCACGATTTCATGTATATACTTTTGGACATAATACCCACACCCAACCGAATCCAATTGACGAGGACACTGCATGTATATAAATTACATACAAATTATTCTTATGTTTCATTGAAAATAATTATGTGTCAATGCAAATTACCTTTATAGGTTTCCATTTCGGATTTGACCGATAATGTTGTAAATCATGCTTAGCTTGCCATGTTTTTAATCCTCTATACATTTGGAAACATTAGAATTAGAAGACAATGAAGTCAAATAAGAAGTAAATCATAAGTCACATTTATGACTCCATGGCTTCGTTAACTTTACTTCGAAGAGAGTCCAAAACATAAACACAGTTCTCTCGAAGATCGATGACATGCAACATCCAATGAAAACTACAATAAACATCTTCAATGTGAGTATACATTTAACCTCAATGAAAAACATAATAATGTGTTAATCTTATTTATTTACCCAGTATTATACGGAATTAGAACTATTTGTTCCAAGGTAGCCACTTCTAACTGGTTGGCAAAATTTCTGGATCGGAGATCACGATCCTTGATATGTGATGTTATTTTTGCTTGGTCATAACAAAAAACTTGCTTCCACAATCACATTCATCCCAAAGATATCTAAGTAAAAGCAACCTTAGTTAAAAAGGAACAAAATAACTATAGTATAGTATTGGACATAAAGATGAGTAAAAGATGTTTACTTACGTAATGTATGCTAGGATGCACATATAGCCTATTTCTACCATGCCGCAATAATGGAGCAAGTCCTAACGAGCTAAATAAATGAATTTGTTTTTACCGAATATTAGCTCGTTCATTAGGATGCGAACCATATCTACATCCTTCATATTGTTCACGACATGTCCATATAAGAGCTTAATGGTTCCATTAACATTTATGTAATTTGAAGAATACAGAACATCCTTTGGGGTTGAATGCTCCAAGCACAAACAAAATAATATCAAAACCTAAAATACAATCACAAATAAATATCAAAGCTTCAATAGCACATAAACAAGTCAACGAGGTCATTCAACAATATTACCTAATGCTTGATTTAAAGTCTCTATCTTGCCCTTCACTGGAATAGGTAAACTACAATCTCCTCCTGTGAGCAAGTCCACCAAGATTTTAACATTGGGACCACCATTGCTATCATCAAGTACGGTTTCTATTGCAACAATATTATTAATCATTCCTATAGCCAATTTGCACGGTGTTTACTTTACAAGTATTAAAAGCATCATTAAGAACAATTTATCCTATAAACATTAAAATTTTAAAAGTGACAACAAAGTTAATTACCTTCACTTCTTCGTTCATAGGTGTGTTGCCCAAATCCTCATCGGCATAGAGATCTATGTTAACACTTCTGATGGACGATCTCAAGTGATTATGACCCTTTTTGTAACTTTTGCTTTTTGAGTCATCTTCTACAACTTGAGAACTTGCAATTTTCTCTTTCCCTTTCACTGTCTTGAAATATAGTGATTGAGAGACAAAACCACCCATGCCACGTACACGTCCACCATGCTCCTTAGAGCCCAATGACTCAGTCAATATGTCCTCATCTCTATGTGTTTCAGCTAATGCATCCTATAGAACAATACAAGTATTCATCATTAACTAAGTTAACAAAAGATTAAATATTGTATATAAGTAAATCGCAAGCAAACTTACGATTCGAGAGACACAATCTCGAGTAGCATCATCAAAATAATCATTGTTTTTTCCTTTTCTTGCTTCTTTCCAAAGAGTTGAACGATAGGAAAGATCACATGTTATATTATGCAACCAAAGATATATATTTAATTAGCATAAACATGTTAAGATAAATTATTTCATTCAATTAGAAATACTTACTAATTCTTCGGCAGGATTTTCATATCCCTTACTAGCAATGTGATGATTGTATATGCATTTTGATCTTCTTTCCCTTTGAATACGACTATAATCCTATACAAAAAATTAGTTTGTAGTTACATGCCAAACCAACATTAAAGTTAACATGTAATTAAATTTATTTACCTCACATTCTTCAGTCAGTCTAGCGTCCACAAAGGATTTCCAATCTTCTTGATTAATATGAGAATAGATCTTAGGAGGAAACTACAAACATGATGGTTGATCCTTAAACGGAAGTATATACAGAAGAGTTAACGTAGTTTTGAAAGTTCGGTACTTTCTTGATGCAGACATTAGGATAGAATGTCTAACATTGGGATGTAACTCAAACGACATCTACACAAGAAAAAAGAAAAAAATATTTAGACTTAGGGAAATCAAACTACATTGTAAGAAAAACGTAATTATCTTTCAACCGATATATATATAAGATTCATTACCGATATACAATCGTAGATTTTATCTTTCAACTCATTCGAAACTTGTTTCCAAGATTTGTATGTGATAGGAATCTGCTGTCGAACACACACACCAATGTAACTTTGAATTTTCTTAGATATAGCTCTTACAAGTTGCCCATGTTCATTAAATTGAACGGGCAACCGTTGCCCAGAATTTCTTACATGCTAACTCTGGCATAGTCGTTGGGCCACATGGCACGAATGATTTGTTTCTTGCTTTGGGAATCATTTTTCTTTCATCCTCACTTAAGTATGTGACTCCTCCATCTATGAATCTGCAAAAAAAACATATATGTATTAGTAAGCACGTTAGTGAGCAAAGTAAGGACATAAAATAAGCTTAGTAATTACAATCTCTGAACATAAATTTATTATAAAGGAAAGTAAATGGCATACCTTAATAAAACATTTATACAATTATTACTTATCAACCCATCTACCCTCACAATCATGTCTAATATATGATGAAGTTGTATCATCAATCTCGTGAGGTGTATCAACATTGGGCATCTTTTGAACAACTCCATAACCACACTCTAGTAGCATATCTCCTATTTCATCTTCAAAGAAATCTTCTTCAATAGTTCTACGTGGAGATGTTAAAACCACTGACCATTTAGGATTTGCAGAATCTTTCACATAGAATATGTGTTTTGCTTGGGAGGCTAGTCGAACAATTACAAGTCTTACATGTTTCATAAAATACCATGAATTGCCACAAGTAGCAACTGTTGCATAAGAACGTGATGGTTTGTACAAGAATTTCTTCCCCACTCGATGTCGTTAAAAAAATAATTGATCTCTAATTGTATTCACATCTAAAGTCTTTGCATTTACGCATTTTAAACAAGGACAAGTCATGACGTTCGACATCTTTGAATGTTTGAACCCATTTTTAATAAACATCTCAACCCCAAAAGCATAATCAGAGGGAGGCGGTGGCTGTCGTGGATCTGAACGGTGGAAGAACCTCCGGTCAGCGGCTTCGTGAATCGGAGATGAAAAGAAAAAGAGAGGTGGGGCGGCTGGAAGATGTGAGGAAGAGGAAGAGAAAAAGAAAGAAAAAGAAAAACGGGGAAGAGACGTGCGAGAGAGAGAGAGAGAGGAGAGAGAGAGGAGAGAGAAAGAAAATCTTTGATTTTCTTTTCTTTTTTTTTATTTCCTTCTTCTTTATTTAACTTAATGATTTAAAAAAAAATTATAACAATATTATTAAATGTATATTATTATTATCTTAACCTTCCAAATCTCTTTCTCCCTTAACTTTTTTTCTAAAAAAAAAAGATATATATACACACATATATATAATAAGGTACCCTAGAGTTCGAGATGTTACAAGTGTAGTCTCCAACATTAAACCTTTGTCAAATAAATTTCCAAACTTGAAATAAACAAAGATTACTACTACATAAACTAAAGTATAAGAATTAATAAGAACATTTTAAGATTAGAGAAATAGAAATAAAACACAAATAATTATTATATGTTTAAAAACAAAAGATGAACTTACAGTCCCTATAACACACTTAATATAAATCAAGTCTTCACCCTATTAACCCCAATCTCCATTAACACACTTCTCACTACATCTCCATAAGTTCCAAATCAACACTCTCTATTTACCATTACATTTTCTTACCAAACTAATCCAGATACCAATATGTTAATAACACGAAGTCAGTGAAAAATGTCTCAAAAGTTAATCCTAAATTAAATTGAGGAAAGTAGAGAAGCGAATATTACGTTCCAATTTCCAAACAATGCTAAACTAAATCTCTCCCTTTCTCTTATTTGTAGTTACCTTTTATATTTATCATTCACTATTTCATTTCTTCACTCTCTTTGGTACTTTCCTTCTTTACCTTTAAACCCCAATCTCCATTAACCCACTGCCCACTTCCTCTTCATATCTTCCAAATCAACTCTCTATTTACCATTACATTTTCTTACCAAACTAAATCCACATACCAATATGTTAATAACAAAAAGCAGACAACAAAAATTAGAACCTACTAAAGATTGATTCAATGATCTATTTTGATGCCTAAAAAAAAAAGCGTATGAAAATTCTTTGAACCTCCAGAAGAAGGCTCGAAAGGGCCTCTGTAGTCCACTCCCTTTCGTCCAATGTCTGATGAAGTAATACCAGATTGGTATTCACGGGTTGAGTTGCCCTCTGTCTTGGTCTGCCCTGTGCTAGCCGAAGATGACGGCTGGGCACGCGATGGTTGCAATGGCTGGGCACGGTGGTGGCTATGGTGGTGGATTCGAAGATGATTGGACACGAGGGACTCTTGCGGCGGAAGCACGACGGCGACTGTGACTGGGAAAGACTTGAAGGAAGAGTTATGGGCGACTGCGAATGGTCGAAGATGATTGAGCACAACAGAGGCGTTTCTCGATAGCCGAAGCACGATGGCGAATGGGAAAGACTTGAAGGAAGAGTTTTAGCCACGACAGCGATTGGGATGAATTATGGGCACAAAGACGACGATGAGTTTTAGGTCATAGAATGAGAAGAGAAGGGAGAAGGAAATTCGAAATCGAGAGAGAAAATTTTGATAGGAATGGGTAAAGTAAGAGAGAGAGGGAAATTTAATTTTTACAACTTAAAAAAATTAAAAAAGAAATTAAAAAGGGGAAGGGTCTTTAATGTCAGTTTTCACATAATAAAAAAAATTTAAAAATTAAAAATGGAAATATCATTAATGTCGATTTAAAACCGACATTAATGATCCGTCTTTTCAGAAATGACATTAAAGCCAGATTTTCATTTTTTTCACCTGACACTAAAGCCCATATTTCTTCTAGTGAAGGAAAGGTTTAGGTTTCAGTTTCAAACATATACCAATTGTAGTCACGCATCAATAGTAAGAGCGAAAGTTAACCTATGAGATAATTAAACACTAACTCAACAAACCATTTAGAAATTTAAATCTGAAGGCATTTCAATCAAACTTTAGTAACGCTGGGAGAAAAACCTAATTGTAGCCATTTTCATTTTTTAAAAAAATTAAACAAACTTTTTTAGTCCAAGCAAATAAGCTTATCAATCTTCAGATCAATTCCTCAACTATAAAATGTCAAATTGTATCGTTTTCTAAGAGTTGCTTAACAATTTCATCATTTTTTTATGCCTCCAAAAACAAAGATTTGGCATCAACTTTAGTGGACACCCCCTCCCAAACTACGTTCTATAAGCCTAAAAGACGGGATGAAGCCAACAAATATCGCCCTCCTCTTTCTACTACTACTAACTCATACAATGATACACTGTTGGAAAGGATTTTTGGAGGTTGGAGAAAATTTGGAAGAGAGAATTGAGATAAGAGGCTACTTGTGTTATTAGACACTTCTATTTTTTTTGACTTAATACAAGTGGTAGGACATCCCTCTTATTTATCCTAGTTGTCACTCCTAAATGAATGGCTAGGATTTTGCCAACACATTCTTTATTTAACGGTTACAAATGACTCTCTAGAATATTCTTTACAATTACACTCATTTCTTATATTTTCTAAATGTATCTTCAATCTTCTCTAAATATCTCCTACAATTGATTTATCTAGAATATTGTAGTAATTAATACATTATAGAAATTTGGCTTTTATTTGGGCTATGCCTAAATATTGTTAAACCCAAAATCAAGTTTATATTTCAACATCCTCTCTTAAACTTGATTTTGTTACTCCAAGCAGGTCTCTCAATTTTGTGAATTCTTCCTTTTTAAGAGGCTTAGTGAAAATGTTGGCTACCGGATCACGAGTCTTCATGCACTCTAACTATACTTCCTTTCTTCTGATGCACTCTCTAATATAATAATAATGTGTATCAATGTGCTTTATTCTGGTTGTGGAAAACTAGTTTTTGGCCAAAACAATTGTTGATTTATTATCTATGAAAACTTCTGGTTGGCTCTTCTTTTGGCAATATCATAACTCCTTTAATAGATTTCTCAACCAAGTTACATGACAAACACATGAGGTAGCAACCACATATTATGCTTCACACGTAGAGAGAGTAACAATGGATTGCTTCTTTGACATCCATGTGAAGGCAGTGTGTACACACACATGCACACATGCACACATGCACACGCATACACAAACACACACACATGTGCACACTCACACTCACACCCATCCTCACGACCACACACGCACACGCACACGCACACACCCACACACGAACACACGCATGAACGCATGCACACATCCACATACACATGCACGCAAACACGCACGTCCACCCATACGGGCACATGCGCACTCACACACACGCACACCTACCTACACGGGCACACGCGCACTCGCACATGCGCGTACAAGCACACGCACACGCACAAATGCGCATGCACACACGCACACGTACATGCACATGCACACACACGAACACATACGCACGCACACACACGTGCACACACATGCACTCGCACACGCACACCCACCCACACGAGCACACACGCACCGACACACATGCACGCACAAATGCGCATGCACACACGCACACGCACGCGCACACGCATACGTACACACCCACATACATGCGCACATGCGCATGCACACACATGAACACACGCATGAACGCACGTCCACCCATACGGGCACATGCGCACTCACACACACCCACACCCACCTACACGGGCACATGCGCATGGACGCACACGAACACACGCATGAACGCACGTGCACACCCACCCACACGGACACATGCACATTTGCACACATCCACACACACATGCACGCACGCGCACACGCACATCCACCCACACGGGCACATGTGCAGTCACAGACATGCACACACCCACACCCACATGGGCACACGCACACTCTCACACGCACACACAAGCATACGCACACACCCACACACACAAGCACATGCGCATGCACACACACGAACACACGCATGAACGCACGCACACATTCACACATGCATACACACATCTACACACACATGCACACACGCACACACACATACGCACACGCACATCAATCCACACGGGCAAACGCACACTCGCACATATGCACACACACACGCACACACGTACATATGCACAAAGATGTGAAAATGAATTAAATTTAAAAAACAATTACATTAATTGTGTTGAGAATGACTTTTAAACTATATTCATTTAACTTAATAACATTAATTAAATTATAATTTCTATTAATATTGATTTAAGAGTGTCGTTAGTGTAATTATATCAATATAATGCGATCTTATCCAATTTTACCAACAAAAAACAAGTCAAATATGGACTAGTAAATCCACACTCTTTGTCATAAGAGATATAATAACGTTTTTATGGGTCATTTTAAAAAATGACAAAACAACTTTTTCTTTTGAATTTTAGCAAATAGCATGTTTTATCTGAAAAAGATACATCAACCCATAATAACACTACAACAAATCTTGGTTGTAGTGTCAGGTGAAAAAAATGAAAAATTGTCTTTATTGTCGTTTTTGAAAAGGTGGATCAAACCGACATTAATGATAAGGGTTTAATGTCGTTTTTAAATCGACATTAATGATCAGCCAGTTTTATTTTTTTTTAATTTTTTGTATTTTGTAAAAACTGACATTAATGACCCTCCATTTTTAATTTCTTTTTAAAAAATTGTTAGGTTTTAAAAACTAAATTTTTCCTCTCTTTCTTACTCTACTCTTTCCCTATCAATTTTTCTTTTCTTTCTCTCCAAGTTGGTTTCTAATTTTCTTCTCTTCTCAATCTGTGACTCTAGATCGCGAACAGCAACCAATCTTCATCGTGCTTCCACCGCAAAAATCCTTGGGTTTCTTCATTTGATTGTTAACTTGTGACTGCTAGGTAGCATTATTGATTATTAATTGTCTTTATTTTTTTAAATGTGCAGCCTTATTCATACTATCTTTTGTTAGAAAAATGAAAGAAGAGAAGGCATAGAAATGAGCTTGGTAACTAGCATTCTTGTAGGTGGATTTGCCAAAATGGAAAATGTAGAGTAAGTAATTTTGGTATAGCTATTTGGAGTGTTATATGAAGCACAATATCTTCATAATGTGATGCGTTTTGGTTTTCGATTGAGATCAATCTTGGTAATTAATTGTTTTGAATTGTGTGTTTATTTTATCTTTTAGTAGTAAATGTTTTTGTTTTCTTTAGTTTAGTTTGAGTATTAGTCTGTTTTGATATATTTGTAGGTTGCATCTATTTATCCATATATTTATCTTTGATCAATACCTAGCTAGGGGAGTCTCTTCTTTTTATGGGCTTCCTTATATTCCATGTTCTTTTACTATATATTTGAGATTTTCACCTTCCATAAATGAAATAAATTAACTATTTTCATTTGAAAAGAAAAACGATCCAATAGGAGTTTGTAAGATTATTTATCATCTCCATTGTTTAACTTTCTCTATAAAAACAATGTTGCTATTGATGGGTAAATTTATACAATTAAGAGTAAGAAGCCTATAGACTAGCATTGCTAAATTGAACATTCAAAATTTGCTTTGAAGTAAGAGTCGATGATGGTATAATTATTCTTTAGTTGTATTCCTCTTTTTCTTATAGATCTTTGAAGAA
Source organism: Cucumis sativus (assembly GCF_000004075.3). Taxonomy (NCBI): domain Eukaryota; kingdom Viridiplantae; phylum Streptophyta; class Magnoliopsida; order Cucurbitales; family Cucurbitaceae; genus Cucumis; species Cucumis sativus. The sequence goes on from NC_026660.2 coordinate 15,959,367, forward strand.
CCAAATTAGAATATTTTCTTCTTCTTAATGAGTTGTTTGATCAAAGCTTATTTTCTTCTTTATTTTTGCAGCACTTTTGGGTTGCCATTTCAATTGTCTTCTTTGTTGCTGCTACATTATTTACTCTACTGAAACTTTGTGGTAATTTTTAATTTTCCACATTTAGATTGCAGTCTGTTTAGTTTGATTTTAAATAATATGTACTAATTTTGCAAATTCTAGATTTATAATCTTCCCCAGGTTGTAAAGTATATTTTGGTCTTAGATAGCCAGCCAAGCTAAGCTAAGTAGATGGAAGCAATTGTTGAAGTTGAAGATTGTGAAAGCGTTTAAGATTTCTTATTTAAGTCTTGTATTAGGATCTAGTTTCATGTATTATTATAGAATGTATATACAAACGCAATATTAAGATTTCATTTTCTATATACAAATGTAAAAGAAAAATATTGTAGTTCCTAAAATAATATTAATTTTATTGATTTGTTGATGTGAGAAAAAATATTTATTTACACGTATCTAATGTCAGTTTATAAAAAATGAACAATAATGCAATAATTATATATTTTTTTTGTAAAAATAGATCCAAAAACAAGACTTTAATGTCGGTTTAAAAACGATATCAAAGGCAAACCGACACTAAAGGTCAACAATAGCACCATAAAAAATGTCGGTTTTAAACCAACATCAATGACCATACCAACATTACTGATGCATTTGATATCGCTTTTTAAACCGACATCAAAGCAAAAACGACATTAAAGGCCTTTAATAACGCTAGCATAGATGTCAGTTCCGAACTGACACCAAAGATCATTAATGTCGTTCCGAACTGACACCAAAGATCATTAATGTCGATTTTAAACCGATATTGAATGGCAAATTTCTTCTAGTGTAACCAAATTTATATAATTTGAGAATCAACATTTTAATAATTTTATTCAATCTTACTAACTTCAAAATAACCAAATTGAATTTGAATTTCAAAATAACAAAATTATAATTTAATAGTATTTGAGAATCTCAACGATAGATTTTGTATCAACATAACCTTAAAAAATATCAACTTGTTCGATATCTTTATCTCAAAATAATATTAATGACTTGAATATCAAGATAATTAAATTATTATTTTAAAATTGAAAGAAACTCAACATTAAGAAATATCAACTTGTTCGTATACAAGCACACGCGCACACGAGCACACACAGACACACACACACGTGCACATGCGCACACACGGACACACGCACAAACACACACACAAACACACGCGCATACACATGCACACGCTAGTGTACACGCACACTCACCCACACGCACACGCGCACGCACACATATGCACAAAGATGTGTAAATGAATTAAGATTAAAAAACAACTACAATAATTATGTTTATGAGTAAAAATCATGTACATTTGACTTTAAAACATTAATTAAATTATAATTTCTATCAACATTGGTTTAAGAGTGTCATTATTTCAATATAATGCGGTTTTATGCAATTTTACCAACAAAAAATAAGTCGAATATGGACCTGTAGATCCACACTCTTTGTCCTAAGAAATATAACAACTTTTCTATGGGTTATTTAAAAAAATGGAAAAACTATTTTTTCTTTTGAATTTTAGCAAATAACATTTTTTGCACGTGCATGGTATTTTACAAAATATCAACCTTCTCCAACTGTAATTATTTAGTTTCTATGTTGTAATTAATTTATGTCATTTATCAGCTTTTAATTAATTTTTACTTGAAAAATATACATCAATCCATATTGCAACTTTTTTTTTAATATCTTGGGACTCAACTAATTGATTCAATATTTTAATAAATTTATTGAATCTTACTAATTTCAAAATAACCCAATTGAATTTGAATTTCAAAATAACAAAATTATTATTTTTCAGAATTTGAGAATCTCAACATAGATTTTGTATCAAAATAACCTTAATTGAATTCAAAATTAAAAAATATCAACTTTTTCGCTATTTTTATCTCAAAATAACATTAATGGCTTAAACATCAAGATAACGAAATTATTATTTTAAAATTGGAAGAATCTCATCACTAAAAAATATCAACATGTTCGCACACGCACACACGCACGAACGCACACATACACATGCACGCAAGCACACACGCACACGCGCGCACGCACGCACTTTTGCACACACACACACACATACATATGCACGCACACCCATCCACACTTACCTACACACGCACGCGCACACGCACACACACACGAACACACGCGCACACACACACATATGTATAAAGATGTGTAAATGAATTAAAATTAAAAAATAATTAAATTAATTGTGTATAGAAAAACTTTTAAACCATATTCATTTGACTTAATAACATTAATTAAATAACAATTTTTATCAATATTGGTTGAAAAGTGTCATTAGTGTAATTATTTCAATATAATGGAGTTTTATCCAATTTTACCAACAAAAAACAAGTCGAATATGGACCAGTAGATCCACACTCTTTGTCATAAGAGATATAGCAACGTTTTTATGTGTCATTTTAAAAATGACAAAACTACTTTTTCTTTTGAATTTTAGCAAATAGCATTCTATCACGTGCATGGTATTTTCTAAAATAGCAAAATATTCATCTTCTCCAACTGTAATTATTTTGTTTCTACTTTGTAATTAGTTTATGTTATGCATTTATCAACTTTTAATTATTTTTTTATCTGAAAAAGATACATAAACCTATATCATAAATTTTTTCTTAATATCTCGAGACTCTAGTAATTGATTCAAGATTTTCATAAATTTACTCAATCTTACAATTTTCAAAATAACCTAATGGAATTGAAATTTCAAAACAACCAAATTGAATTTCAAAATAACAGAATTATTATTTTTCAAAATTTCAAAATCTCAGATAGATTTTGTATTAAAATAACCTAAATTGAATTTCAAAATTAAAAAATATCAACTTGTTCGCTATCTTTTATCTCAAAATAACATTAATGACTTGAATATCAAGATAATAAAATTATTATTTTAAAATTGAGAGAAACTCAACATTAAATATATCAACTTGTTCACACACAAGCACACACGGACACGGGCAAACGCGCACACACGTACACACGCACGTATGAGCGCACACACACCCACACACCCACGCGCACAAGCACATACGCGTCCGCACACACACAGACACACATAAGCACACACACACGTGTGCACATCAGCACACAAACACGAATGCACACACGCATACACACACCCACCCACATGCACAAATGTGCACAAACGTACACCTGCACGCACACACACTCGCACGCATACACACACGCACGAACGCACACTCACACCCACACGCATACCCACACACCCACACACACGCACAAATGCACAAAACTACGTAAATGAATTAAAGATAAGAAACAATTACACTACTTGTGTTTAAAAAGACTTTTAAACCATGTTCATTTGACTTAATAACATTAATTAAATTATAATTTTTATCAATATTGGTTGAAAAGTGTCATTAGTGTGATTATTTCAATATAATGCGATTTTATCCAATTTTACAAAAAAAAAAAAAACAAGTCGAATATGGACTAGTAGATTCACACTATTCATAAGAGATATAACAACGTTTTTATGGGTCAATTTAAAAAATGGCAAAACTATTTTTTTTTTTAAATTTTAACATATAGCCTTATTGCACGTGCATGGTAATTTATAAAATATCAAAATATCCACTTTCTCCAACTGTAATTATTCCGTTTCTACGTTGTAATATATTTATGTTATGCATTTATCAGCTTTTAATTATTTTTTACCTGAAAAAGATACATCAACCCATGTCATAACTTTTTTCTTAATATCTGAGACTCAACTAATTGGTTCAAGTTTTTATAACTTTATACAATCTTACTATTTTCAAAATAACCTAATTGAATTTGAATTTTAAAATAACCAAATTGAATTTCAAAATAACAAAATTATTATTTTTCAGAATTTTAAAATCGCAAAGATAGATTTTGTATTATAATAATCTTAATTGAATTTCAAAACTAAAAAGTATCAACTTGTTCACCATCTTTATCTCAAAATAACATTAATAGTTTGAATATAAAGATAACTAAATTATTATTTTAAAACTAGGAGAAAGTCTACATTAAAAAATATCAACTTGTTTGCACACAAGCACATGTGCACACCCACCCACACATGCACACGCACAAAATGTGCATACACGCAAACATGTACGCACGTGTACACACACGTACACACGCGCGACAACCACACACGAACATACGCACAAACGCACACACATACACGCACATGCGCATGCGCACGCACCCACACAAACTCACACACGCACAAAGATGTGTAAATGAATTAAAATTAAAAACAATTACACTAATTGTGTTTATAAAGACTTCTAAACCATGTTTATTTGACTTAAGAACATTAATTAAATTATAATTTCTATCACTATTGGTTTTAAAATGTCATTAGTGTATTTATTTCAATATAATGCGGTCTTATCCAATTTTACCAACAAAAAAACAAGTCGAATATGGACTAGTAGATTCACACTCTTTGTCATAAGAGATATAACAACATTTTTATGGATCATTTTGAAAAATGACAAACTACTTTTTCTTTTGAATTTTAGCAAATAGTATTTTTTGCACGTGCACGATATTTTATAAAATACCAAAATATCCACATTCTTCAACTGTAATTATTTTGTTTCTACGTTGTAATTAATTTATGTTGTGTATTTATCAGCTTTTAATTATTTTTTACTTGAAAAAGATACATCAATCCATATTGCCACATCAATCCATACCAAAACGTTCCTAAGAAAGGATCATCTCACCCATAACTTTAAATTCTTCAAACACAATGCAATTAACTTAAAGCAGAACAAAACAAAACAAGAAATCTAACCAACAATAACAAAAAAATAAACCTTAAGCCTTGATCCTTGCAGTCCATTGGGAGGTTCAGAACGGGACATGATCGAGAACAATCGATTCCGAGCTGCAGGTTTCAACATCGACAAAGAATTTCCAAGTAAATGAAAATTTTGGAAATGGGTAGTGAAGAAAAATAAGGTTGAGAGGATTTTGTTTGGTGAGTGGGAAAAACTCTAGCCAGGGAAAGAGAATGGAAGAAATGGGGTTTAGTTTACACAGATTTTTCTTAATGATTGTTGGAAGAACAAAGAGATTGTGAGAAGGTTTAACGGCAACGACAATGGCAGAATGTTAAATCCCCGAAAAGACTAAATGGCCAATTGAGAGAAGAAGGAAGAAAGAAATTCTCTTTCAAGCTAGGGAAAAGACAGAGGAATGGGAATTGAATTGTACGTTTGGTATGGCTATATGCAATTTTCTTGCTTCTTTATGGATATGTTGTACAAAGAGTAGAACGATGACATGGTTCACTTTGTTTCTCTCTTTACAAAGTAACCAATGACTTAAAAGAAAGACATTGAACAACAAATGACCAATAGAAAACAATATACTCAAGAAACAATAAAAAAAATGCAGAAATTAAAAATGAAATTGGAAGTAGGAAAAAAATGGAAGGAAGAAAAATACCCCAAAAGTTCTAAATGCAATATGATCATAACAAACATGTCTCACTGTGAACAAATCGAACAAGCTCTATAACGAATTTTGTAGTGGGATTCCGACTCATAGAAGCCGGCTCAGGCTTGCACAACGAATGACCAATACAAAATAAGATCCAGTAAAAAGAAAGGCCCAACTAAAGTGAAATTAGAAGACACACACGTCCTATATTAAGGTAGAGTCAAGGTAATTTAGAAAAATTCATTACCGGACAACTACCTCAAAATTACCCGAACTTATAAACTATACAATTATTTTTTCCTGATGTTCCAAAACACTTGCCAACTGAAATTTTCTTTTGACAAATATGCAATGGGTTTCTTGAAATTGAATGCTCAATCCAGAAATTGAAAATGAAATTGGAAGTAGAAAAAAAATGGAAGGAAGAAAAATACCCCAACAGTTATAAATGCAATGTGAACATAACAAGTTGTATCATCATGAACAAATTGAACAATCCCCAAAACAGATTTTGCAATGGGATTCTGACTCCAATAAATTGCATCCATGTTGACCAAAACTTTCCGAACAAAGGATTCAGCTTCCCATCAACATGCATCACAAACCTATAACTTTAAATTCTTCAAAAACAATGGAATTAAATCAAGGCAAAAAAAACACAACAAGAATTCTAACCAACGATAACAAAAAAATCCACCTTAACCCTTAATCATTGTCGTCCAATGGGAGGTTCAACATTGGACATGATTGAGAACTATTGGTTCCAGCCGCAAGTTTCGGCATCGACAAAGATTCTCCGAGGGAAATGAAGATTTTGGAAATTGGTAGTGAAGAAAAATAAGGTTGAAAGAATTTTGTTTGGGGAGTTGACAAAATTGTAAACCGAACCCCATGTGTTTCATTTTTCTCCTCATGGCCAGAATTTTGTCAACTCCCCAAACAAAATCCTGGCCGATGAGGAGAAAAATGAAACACATGGGTTCGTTTACAATGATTTTTCTTAATGATTGTTGGAAGAACAAAGAGATTTAAGGGTAACAAAAAGAATGGAAGAATGTTAAATCCCAAAGACTAAATGGCCAATTGAATGCTTAAGGAAGTTTGATTTGCCTGTTTTAGCAGTTTTCTTGCTTTTTTATGTAAATGTTGTAGAAAGAGTAGAACAAGGACATAATTCACTTTTTTTTCTCTTTACAAAGTAACCAATGACTTAAAAGAAAGACATTGCACACTAAATGCCCATTAGAAAACAATATACATCGAAAAGAATAAAAAATATGCAAAAATTCAAAATGAAAGTGCAAGCAGAACAAAACGGACTTGATTCACCATGAACAGATAGAACAAGCTCCAAAACGGATTTTGAGTAGAATTCGTCTCAGATTTGCAGTCTCCAGGTTTTCCAAAACGTTCCTAAGAAAGAATCAGCACAACCCACAACTTTAAATTCTTCAAAAACAATGAAATTAACTCAAAGCAGAAAAAAAAAAAAAGACAAAAACTCTAACCAATGATAACAAAAAAATAAACCTTAACCTTTGATCCTTGCAATCCATTTGCGGGTTCAGCACTGGACTTGATCGAGAACAATCAGCTCCCACCGCAGGTTTCTGCATGGACGATGATTTTTCGAGGAAGGAAATCAAATTTTTGGAAATGGGTAGTAAAGAAAAATAAGGTTGAAAAGATTTTGTTTGGAGAGTGGGCAAAATTCTAGCTGGTGAGGAGAAAAGAAAAGACATGGGGTTCAGATTCGAGGGATTTTTCTTAATGATTGTTGGAAGAACAAAGAGATTGTGAGGAGATTTAAGGTATCGCCACGAATGGCAAAATGTTAAATCACAAAAGACTATTGTTTTCTTGCTTCTTTATGGAAATGTTGTAGAAAGAGTAGAACGATGACATAGTTCATTTTGTTTTTCTATTTACAAAATAACCATTGACTTAAAAGGAAAGAATTTGCACCACAAATGACCATTAGAAAACAATATACATAAGAAAGAATAAAAAATACGCAGAAATTGAAAATGAAATTGAAAGTTGAAAATAAATGGAAGGAAGAAAAATACTCCAAAAGTTCCAAATGCATTACGATCAAGAGAAATTTGTATCAACATGAACTGATCAAATAAGCTCCAAAATGATTTTGCAGTGGGATTCCGACTCAGATAAGCAGTCTCCAGTCTTGCCAAAACGTTCCTAACAAAGGATCATCACACCCATAACTTTAAATTCTTAAAAAACAATGGAATTGACTCAAAGCAGAACAAAACGAAAGAAAAACTCTAACCAACGATAAGAAGAAAATAAACCTTCACCCTTGATCCTTCCAATCCATTTGCGGGTTCAGCACTGGACATGATCGAGAACAATCAGTTTCCAGCTGTAGGTTTAGGCATGGACGAATATCTTCCAAGAAGAAACGAATTTTAGCAAAGTTTGATCTACCTGTTAGCAGTGTTCTTGTTTTTGTACGGAAATGTTGTAGAAAGAGTAGAACGATGAAATAAATCACTTTGTTTTTCTCTTTACAAAGTAACCAATGACTTAAGAAGAAGACATTGCACAACAAATGACCAATAGAAAATGATACGCAATAGAAAATAATAAAAAAGAAAACAATATGCATTTTTGTTTTCAAATTCTTGGTCAAATCGCAATTCAGAAATGAAATTTGGTTCATTATCGACGATAATATGGTGAACTAAATAACATAAGTTTCAGAGTCATGGGAGAATAATAGCCTTGCTAATTGCTCAAACTCTGAATGTGAAGGCTTTTCCCATGTGAAGGAACCCAAAGAACCAGCAAAAGCAGCATGCTTCTTCCCAATGCAAGAACATTCAGTGTATCTTCTGATTATGTCCTGAATGCAGTAGGAAAAATGATATAAAGTTGTAATTCAAGCTAAGGTTTTGTTGCATAAACCAAAAACTTAGATGGATAAAACACAAAATGCATCCTGTTCCTACCTTATGCCTACTACATTGCTAACAATACACTTACTGCACTCTCAGAGAAGGAACCAGAAATGGTTCTTGATGATCTGTTAAAATCTTTTGATGAAAATGTAATTAGTGCAAAGAGCGTTGATGATTCTAAAACAGAGGCACCTCATGCTAACTCGGATGTGCAATGCTTCTCTAAAGATGAAAAAGTAAATGAAGTTTCGAAAGATGATGATTTTGTGGAGATTTCTGCTGAGGAAATCAATGAATCTGACAAATCTTCTCTGCCTACTGAAGACTTGGATGTTACTGAAGTTCACAAATCGAGCATTGCAGAAGAATTTGGTATGGAATTTGAATCTCAACAAAATGAGTCTACCTGTGAATTAGAACATAAAATTGAAGAAGATGTTGAAGAAGAAAACACACGTGAATAACTCTGCTGAAGAACTGTCTCTTCCCACGAAAATGTGGAAGAAGAAACTGAAGTTGATGGAGATGATGCCTTGAGCAGTGATGAAGAATCTTTGGAAGTGAAAGACGATCAAGATGAAAATGATCAGATCCCACAACCGGAAATGTAGCATCAGATGCTGACATTGAAGGAGACAAGAAGGAAACAAAAATGGAGAAAAGTTCTGTTCAAGCTGAAGAAGATGATACAATTATCAATAAGTCCACGGAGGAGTTCCCTGAGAATGTTTCTGATGATTTGGTTGATGTCAAGATCCAATGGAAAATGGAAGAAGAAACTCTTCCTAAAGACATAATTGTCGAAGCTATCGACTCACAACCAGAAATCCCAAATGCCATTGTTCAATGTGAGGAAGCTTTGGTGGAAATCACTATCACATCCTCCAACAACAATGCAGTTCAAACATTGGCAAACCAATTCCCTAGGCCAACAATAGAAGCCAAATCTCCCGTTGAAGAACAAACCATTAGTTTGCTAATGGACAACCCAGATGCTGAGGAAGAAGAAGCTGAAAAAGAACAGAACAAAGCAAAGTTCATTCAGTTAGTGGTGAAGAATGATAATACTAGCCTAAGGCAGCTGAGGAAGTTGTTCAAGGAAAAACTCCAACTTAACCATAAGAAGATGGAAAATAATAACATCAACACAAAAGTTGTTGGAGGTGGCGTGAAAGTGAGAACTGCTTTACAACCAGTGCCGGAAAACAGAATGACCGTGCATTAAAAGTCTAGAAAGAGAGAGCATTGTGCATGGTTCAAACTGTGGTTTGCCTCACGTTATTGATTTTGTGTTTGTTTTATTCTTTCCATGATGTATTTTGAGAGGAGGGAAAAATGAGGTAAATGATTAATTTGTCTGAATTTTTGTTCATCAGTTCAATAATAAAAATGCTAGTAGTTTGTGTTTTAAAAAAAACAATACACTTACTGCAGCACCAAGATACAGGTTGTAGCCAAATTTCAGGAAAAAAATATATATTCAGATTTTTGCATATCGAGAATTTGGTGAAACGCACCTTGAGTTTATTTACTCAACTAATCCACGAGAATTTGTGATATGAACTTGGCAGAGGTCATTGACTCCATCACCATCATCAGCAGCATTAGAAATGGAGGGAGGTGAAAAAAATGCTTTCAACTTTTTGGCTGGAATGATAATTCTTCTTTTGACCTAAGCGGCTGGCTTGGCTCCCTCTTTTTTTTTTGCTCCTCTCTAAAGGCTGCCATGCGGGTGAAGAACTTTAAGTACCTACTAGGCGGGGGTCGGGTTTTGCTTAGGCAAGAAAAGCAGAGAGGATCCCCACGAAAAATCTGAAACGGGGGGATCTCGGCGCGCATTTTACTTGATCTAAGCGGCTGGCTTGACTCCCTCTTTTTTATCTCTCCTCTCTACGGCTGCCATGCTTGGTGAAGAAAAATCTAAGGACCTACTAGGCGGGATCGGGTTTTGCTCAGGCAAGAAAAGCGGAGAGGATCCCCACGAAAACTCTGAAACCGGGGGATCTCGACACGCATTTTACTTGACCTAAGCGGCTGGCTTGGCTCCCTCTTTTTTTCTCTCTCCCTCTCTACAGGCTGCCATGCTGGGTGAAGAACTCTAAGGACCTACTAGGCGGGGTCGGGTTTTGCTTAGGCAAGAAAAGCGGAGAGGATCCCGAAAACTCTGAAACCGGGGATCTCGGCGCGCATTTTACTTGATCTAAGCGGTTGGCTTGGCTCCCTCTTTTTTTTTTCTCTCCTCTCACGGCCATGCTTGGTGAAGAAATCTAAGGACTACTAGGCGGATCGGGTTTTGCTTAGGCAAGAAAAGCGGAGAGGATCCCACGAAAACTCTAAAACTGGGGGATCTCGGCGCGCATTTTACTTGACCTAAAGCGGCTGGCTTGGCTCCCTCTTTTTTTTCTCTCTCCCTCTCTACGGCTGCATGCAGGGTGAAAAACTCTAAGGACCTACTAGGCAGGGTCGGGTTTTGCTTAGGCAAGAAAAGCGGAGAGGATCCCCACGAAAACTCTGAAACTGGGGGATCTCGGCGCGCATTTTACTTGACCTAAGCGGCTGGCTTGGTTCCCTCTTTTTTTTTCTCTCTCCCTCTCTACCGGCTGCCATGCTGGGGAACTCTAGTGACCCACTAGGCGGGGGTCGGGTTTTGCAACCCTTAGCAGCTTGGTTGTATTGTTTTGTTTTTATCGGCTGTTCTGTTGGGTGAAGAACTCTAAGAACTTGCCGACTTTGCTTTCTACCTGACCTAACAATCATATTTTGCTTTCAAACAATCTTATACAAATGTGTATGGCCAAAAGAGGGATTTAAAATTAATATAAAAAAGGCATTAGAATATGGCAAAAAAGGGGATTAAATTGAGATAAAAAAGAGAACCGCACATATTATTAAGTACATAATTCACAACATTCAGAAAATGAACCAAGTGTTCTACTCATTTCTAAGCTATCAACATATGCATTTTCAACATGTGTAACATATTCAAATAACAAATACAATCACAAATCCGAGCTCCGTTCTCATGCGTTAGGCATACATGCTTTTTTATGCTAAAAGCGAAGTAGACATGGTACTTATTCTAAGCATAGAGCATTACAAAAGTTTCTAAATTTTGACATTTTTAGCAAAATTTGCAAAATGAAAATTTCCCAAAGGACATGGAATGTGCAAGGCTACAACCCCACCCCCACTTAAAAATATGCATTGTCTCAAAGCATTTTAAGCAAGATTCTACGGATGGAAAAAAAGAAAAGAAAAAGGAGAACAGAAGACCTCCCTTGTAACCTAGTTTCTTCATGGAAGCTTGCTTGCAAAGATCCCAAGTTTGGTTATATTTCATTTTCCTTTATTCCTACAAAAAGAAAACAAGAATTTCCATCGAATTTTATTAAAAAGGTTAAACTAAAAATTTTAGAAAAATGTGCAGAATTGTTTAAGCTCGGTTGCATTTTCTAAGCATCACTTGAATTATTAAAACGACCTAACAAATATTCAATACAAGTTCGTAATTCATAACCTACCAAAAAGTTCAAAAGATTGTTGTAGGTGTTCCACCAAACTTTTGTAAATTACATACATCAATAAACTTACTTCTTATAAGGGGGGGGGAAGAAACTATGTTTTAGGGACAGATGGCTCTAAAGCACACAAACACTCTCCATCTCACTCTCTATCTGCCCTGTATCTAATTTAATCCAGCATTCATTTGGGCATTGTAGGTTCATATTAAAAATAGTCATTCATGTCGTGATGCAAAGGCCCTTTTTATGTATCTAGAACTAAAATCACGAAAATCATCGTGGACATGCAGCACAACAAACTGAATATCCATGGGAAGCCTTTGCTAACAAAATGGTTGACAATAATTACTCAGACAAGAGAGAATGACTATAATTAATTAACAGAAGTACAAATCAATATAGGTGCACAACCACCAAGCCCCAACAAAAGGAACAATAAACTTCAATAACAAAGAAAGGTAGTATCAGGACTATCCTTACCTTGTTATCGAAGAAGATACCTTGGCTCTGGAAAGCCCGATGCTCTGCCTTACAACATTCAATTACCTCAGTACTGTAGTGTTTCTTCAAAGTTTGGGAATCTACCTAAAACATAAAAATATATATTACAACTTGAAAACCTCCATGTCAGAAACTTTACTTTAATTATCAAACCAGATGCTATGCAAGAATTAGTTAGCATAAACACAACATAAATAGTAATGATATTCTTTGGGGTGGGGATAAAAGCATCTTTCATCTTAGAAATAAGCTTAGCAGTTAGCACTAACCTTTATATAAGAAGTTAACACCGGTTTGATTACTTCATAAACTTCAGCTACGAAATCTGGTAAAGAGAAAGACCTAATTCATAATGTTAAAGAGGAAAAGACCAAGTCAGATTCCTTTATTCAAACAGGTTAGTATCACATCTCCAAAGGAAAAAACTTACGGACCTCTACGACGAATTTCCTTGAATGATGTAGCGCCACCTTGTTCTTGAAACACAGTTTCATTTATGCTGTGAAAAATAAGATTGATAAATAAAACTTTCGGCTACAATTAGCCACATAAACATAAAGTTGTGACAGGAAAACAAAAGCTAACAGATAATTAACTATACAGTTTGTAGGCAAAATACCAAATAGCCCATAATCAAGATCACAACTGAAGCAAACAATAATGTGCAGTTTATCATTTCCAACCAAATAATTCAATAACAAATAAGGTCAAATGGCCAAATAATATGTCCTTTCACATAAATATTTACTCCTGAATTTTTTGAAGGATAATGTTATCGCTTCTCTCCCACGTTTCACAAAAATTCTTTTACATATTATATTTTTGATGAAATTACAGCAGGAGACCACCGTGAGGGATTACCGACAGCGATTTGAACAATTTTCGGTCGCCTTAAAGATATGAGTGATGCAGCCCTAGAAAGTAAGTTTGTGTGTGGGCTGAAGGAAGAGATTCAAAGTGAGATCTGAAAATTGAATTCAGTGGGCCTAGAGGCTAAAATGTTAATGGCCCAAATAATTGAGAAGATGATCGAGTGGTTCAATTGAAGAGAATTCATGGGGCAAGTGGAAACACTAATTTATCAATTAAAATGTCAAATAGTGGGCCAAGCAGGTCGAGAAGTCAAACTGGGTCAAAGGCCTCAGATCGGGTCGCTACATCACGAACGATTACGATTAACCCTAGCCGAAATTCGTCGTACTCGTCCACGACGATTACTTCATCGCAAGAATCGGGCGCGAAGAGTACGTTGTCTCAACCATACCGTCGAATGACTGACAACGAAGTGCGAATTAAGAAGGAAAAAGGTTTGTGTTTTAGATGTGACGAGAAGTTTAGTCTAGGGCACCGCTGCAAAAGACGTGAATTGAACATCATTGTTGTACAAGAAGGGGAAGACTTAAGTGACAAAACCGATCAAGTGGGGGAAGAAATCGAAACCAACGGGAATAAGGAAGTCAATACAAAAATAGTGAATCTGTCGATAAATTCATTGGTAGGTTTCAATTCGCCGAAAACCATAAAAATTAAAGGAGAAATAAGGGGACGTGAGGTTGTGGTGCTGATCGATGGGGAGCACGCACAATTTTATTGCAAAAGAGGTAGTCAAAGAGCTAAAAATTTCAGTAGAAACCATGGATGCATATGGGGTTGTTCTGGGAACCAGAGGCCTAGTCCAAGCAACCAGTGTGTGTAAGGATGTAAACCTGACAATCGCAAATTTATCAATCACTCACGATTTCTCCTCTCTACACTCGGAAGTGCTGACGTTATATTAGGAGTTACTTGGTTGGAAATGTTAGGGAAAGTAATTTTTTATTACAAGTTGTCGGAGATGGAATTCTCATTGGATGAATGGTGGTAATTCTTCAAGGGGATACAAGTTTAGTAAGATCCCAAGTGTCACTGAAATCGATAATGAAAACCTTTGAGAAGGAAGATCAAGGCGTGTCAATCGAATTAAGTGCAGTTGTACAGTGGGAGTGGGCGAAGCAAGGGAACACATAGCAGACTACTTGAGTAAACTACAACCAGAAATTCAAAAAGTTCTTCAGTCCTTTAGCGTTGTGTTTGAACCAAGCAATCAATTACCCCCACCTCGCGATCATGATCATGCTATTGAATTAGAACCAGGGGCTCGTGCAGTGAACGTGCGCCCGTATCGTTATCCCCAATTTTAGAAAGATGAGATAGAGAAACTAGTTAAGGAAATGCTGCTAGCCGGAATAATTCAGCCAAGCAAAAGTGCCTTTTCAGTGCTCCTTGTTAAGAAAAAGGATGGTAGCTGGCAATTTTGCGTTGATTACGAGCACTGAATCTTGCCACTATACCAGATAAGTATCTGATTCTTGTTGTTGATGAACTGTTGGACAAATTATTTGGGGCAACCATATTCTCCAAAATTGATTTAAAGTTAGGTTATCAGCAAATTCGGGTGCGGGTAGCCGATGTTCACAAAACAGCGTTTCGAACCCACGAGGGGCCCTATGAATTCCTTGTGATGCTGTTTGGGTTGAAATGCTCCGGCAACATTCCAATCAATCATGAGTGATGTTCTTCGCCTATATTTACGCAAGTTTGTTTTGGTTTTCTTTGATGACATCTTAATTTACAGCAAGTCCTTGGACGAGCATTTGCACCAATTGGCAATGGTTTTGGAAACTCTAGTAGCTCATCAACTGGTAGCCAACTTTAAAAAATGCCAATTTGCGGTTGACAAAATTGAATACTTGGGCCATGTTATTTCTTCAGAGGGGGTGGCAGCGGATCCAACAAAAATAGAAGCGATGGTTAAATGGCCAGCACCCAAGAACGTGAAGGAGCTAGGTGGGTTTTTTGGGGCTAACGGGGTATTATCGGAAATTCGTTGCAAACTACGGTTCTATTGGGCTGCCCCCTTGACACAACTGTTAAAAAAAGGTAACTTTAAGTGGAATGAGACGACCGAGAACGCATTTCAGCAGTTAAAAGTCAGCAATGATGTCTGTCCCGATGCTAGGTATTCCTGATTTTTCACAAAGTTTTGTGCTGGAAACTGATGCTTCGGGTGTGGGTATTGGGGCTGTCCTAATGCAAAATCAACGACCAGTGGCCTTTTTCAGTCAAACTTTACCTATTACCCATAGGTTTAAGGATGTTTATGAACAGGAGCTTATGGCAATAGTGCTGGCTGTTCAAAAATGGCGACCATATCTATTGGGTAAACCTTTTGTGGTGCGTACAGATCAGAAAAGTTTGAAGTTTCTTCTTGAACAACGGGCTATCGGGGGAGAATATCAGAGATGGATCGCTAAACTATTGGGGTATGATTTTGTGATTGAGTACAAGAAAGGATTGGAAAACAAAGCGGCCGATGCCTTATAGAGATTACCACCGGTATTTGAATTGGGCCTCGTAAGTATTGTGGGCGGGCTAAACCCTTCGGTTTTCATCGATCAAGTGGCTGGAAATGAATCTCTTAACAATATTCGATTGTCTTTGATAAATGGACAGCCAGCTCCAGATGGATATTTGCTACAAGGAGGAGGATTCACCTGATATTACTTTATTATTAGCTAAGTTCCATAACAGCCCGATAGGGGGACATCATGGTGCATTGAAAACATATCAAAGGCTAGCAAGGGAGGTCTATTGGCGAGGTATGAAAGCCAACCAGGTGCATCTCCTGATAAATATGCCAATTTCTCTGAAAAGGATGACCATTTTTTATTCTCGTGGCACTTTTTAATAAAACTCCAGAGTACTGGAACTAACTCCATTCTGTATGCTAGAATAGTCATAATTTTTTATGTCCCACACCAAGTTGTACTTAAAAGATCTTTTCAAAAAAAATCTATAGAGTTTTTTTTTTCTTTTTTAAATGAAGTACATGCATGTTATGTTTCTCGTTATTGAGAAAACATGACCTTTAAACCATTACTAACGCCATTATATCCAAACAGCAAGGTACACGAACCTAGTAAAGGATGACACATGCCACTTTGTCCATTGGGTAGAGAGAGGTGTGAAATGTGAATGTCCGCCACATTAAAGGAAGAGTAAGAATTTGAGAGGAGAAACTCCAATTGGGATCAACACGTGGGCAACAACATGGCTTCTTACCAACATGAGAACTCAAAAGAGACAGCAGATGTTCTAGAGAAGCCAATGAACTCTTGGAATGTGAATCTGCACTTTCCTGCAATAGTTTGAGTGTGAATTAGTTCTCTGAAAACACATGCAGAGGATAATCCACGGCAAAACAGAATATCTATAAAAAAATTCACTTGCAAGTAGAAGAAAAAGGAAGTACATTTATACCTTCCCTGTCAAAGTGATATCCCTAATCAACGCATATGCATTTCTTTCCAGGAAGTAACCAACAATTTTACAAACCCATGGGAGTTCATGTTGTAATAAGAAAATAATTGTGTCTAACAATAGAGTTGCAGGTGTGTTAGAGTTCACAGGTGGAGCCAAAAGTTGATTCCTCAATTGGTTTCTATCAAGAACAACATCAAGTAAGAATAATTCAGAGGAAAAATAAAGACAACTTATCATATATATAAATAAGATTAGTTGAATTCGTTAGCTGAAGGTAAAAAAACCTTTATGTCAATTATATATATCTGAACAAAATCTAAGAAATATATCACTTTTCAACAAAAGAAATATATATATACAATTAAAGGATCACAGCATAGAAAGCCAACAAAATCAACAATGATAGATAAACATCTGTTCTTCCATTCAAAACGTTAAAAAGGATAAGTTTTTAATAAGGAATGTTGAAATGGAAAAAACTAATTACCTATTATGGTGTACAGTCTGGATGCAAGCATATGCAAATTTCTTAACTCTCTAATCCACTAAGGCCTTGTTAAGTACATAATCCTTGCTAGCGAAAATGCTCAACATATCCCCTATATATGTAAGAGAGAGAAAGGTAAGAAAGTACTAACACTAAGAGATATGTGCTATCAATTAGAACACTTTAAGATGATATTATCAATTAGAAAACCAAGCATAAAGCAACATAAGGGAAAATAACAAACAAGGGCACCACAGTGGTTCAGAAACCAATCAATATTTTCATTTGTCACTTTTGTAATAATTTCCCAAGGGAAAATCCTCATAACAAGCCTCGTTTTCCCCCTACTATGGAACGGGGAGGATTCCTCCTCTTTTCAAAGCCCTCGTCAAACTCAATGCTAAGTTTAGAACACTAAGAGTAGGTGGTTTGGTTTTGGTTAGGCCAAAAGTAAAGTTTTCTCCTAAAAGCTCTGATAGTTAGGGAACTCAACACATTCTACCTGACCGAACCAAGTTGGCTCTTTGTTTTTTTATGGGATTTTTCTAATGTATATTGCATGTGTTGTTTGTTTTTTTATAGCTCTTCATTGTCTAACCTTTTTACGTTTTGCATTTGCAAGTCTCTCTTTTGTTTCTTTGGTATGCAATGTGGTAACAAGGTCTTGCTAGAACCGGTGGGCTAACCTTTCTATGGTTCTAAACTTAGTTTCTAAGTTTGACTGCTCCCTTCGGAGTGACAACAAGCCTCGTTTTCCCCCTACTATGGAACGAGGAGGATTCCTCCTCTTTTCAAAGCCCTCGTCAAACTCAATGCTAAGTTTGACTGCTCCCTTCGGAGTGACAACAAGCCTTGTTTTCCCCCTAATGTGGATCGGGGAGGATTCCTCCTCTTTTCAAAGCCCTCATCAAACTCGATGCTAAGTTTAGAACGCTAAGAGTAGGTGGTTTGGTTTTGGTTAGGCCAAAATTAAAGTTTTCTGCTAAAAGCTCTGATAGTTAGGGAACTCAACACATTCTACTTGACCGAACCAAGTTGGCTCTTTGCTTTTTTATGGGATTTTTCTAATGTATATTGCATGTGTTGTTTGTTTTTTTATAGCTCTTCATTGTCTAACCTTTTTACGTTTTGCATTTGCAAGTCTCTCTTTTGTTTCTTTGGTATGCAATGTGGTAACAAGGTCTTGCTAGAACCGATGGGCTAACCTTTCTATGGTTCCACATTTAATTACTAATTAAGTTTGATTGCTCCCTTCGAAGTGACAATAAGTTTTGTTAATGTCGACCCTTTTCTAAAGGGATTTAGTTCACTGTGGCTAGACAAGAGGCTTCTAACTCATGTTTGACAAGATAAACTTGTTAAAACCATCCCAGTTTCTAAAGAGTGCCTCCTATCCTTTGTTACTCTATCTAGGCTAGGTTTGGACTAAGTGCGTCATAGGTAAGTCACGACAAAGCAACAAAGGAAGACAAAGCTAGAAAAGTATCCATGCACTTATTTATTATACATGCAATCAAGCATTCACAACACACATACCATTTTCTCAATCATGCATTCACATCTCAATAAGAAATAGCTAAAAGGAGCTTAAAACAAAAAAGACAGCAGCTTATGCTCAAATTTCAACACATATACTCATCAAAATTCAGAATTTCACATCATAAACCCGAGCTCAGTGCTCAAGGGTTGCCAATCATGCTTTTTATGCAAGATCTAATTAAGCTAAGAAGGTATAATGCTCATTATTGTATGGAAAGAATTCTGAAAAATTTTGAAACTTGGGCAAAATTTGAACCCCTAAGTTTACACTAAACATGCAAGCTAAGCAAGCTATTACCCACACCCACTCAAAAAATTGCTTTTTCTGTCCTAAAAGCTTTTGAAAATCAAAGTAAATGGAGAAAAATAAGGGGGGAACTTTGGACTCGCCTGGAAGGATCGACATCCTTGACTTTGGTTTGAAGCTTGCATGGATAAACCTTTTCATTCATTTTTCATTGATTATTCATCCTTGTTCCTGAAATCAAAGGAAATTCTCTCAATTTTATATATTACTAAAATTAGGATACATATAAGTCTTAACTAGTCTCATAGCACCCTCCATTCATCTTCCCCTACACTGGCTATGGTATCAAAATGCTCAATTAAGTAATACGTCTACTAACGAACTTGAAAACAAAACATCACACTAAAAAACACAAACATCCCTTTAACCCAACAGAAGCAGCTCTTTTTACCCTTGCACTCACTATCACATTACTACATGTTTGTCAACTGTCAAACTAACTCTTTTAAGTTATTTAGTGTGACACTACAAAGTTATGAACACCATAATCTTAATTAAAACCTTTTAATAAACAAATGCCAAGTTACTACTCAACAATGGCAAGGAATTCAAAAAACATGACAGCTATCCTAATTGGTTGAAAATGAGAAAAAGAAAGTTAGATAGACAACCTGTTTGGACTACAAAGCCAGCATATACGATTCCTCAAATTTGACCATTCACTCTCCATACTCCACAAGTCTTCAAGCACATGATGCTGCCTTCTTTCAGATGAGCAACATCATTCCGATCTTAACAGTCAGAAGAGCAAATCAAATCAATCCTAGCATATTCACAAATCACAACTAAAAAGTACAAACATTACAAAATAAAACATGCAGCGATATCAACAAGCATTCTGATAAATAATTAGCAATAATTGACATTACAAAATAAATAAAGAAAAAAATCATTGGAAAGATCACTGCTTAAATGAAATTTGAAATATCCAATAGTTTTGATCGGTTACCGAGTTGTGAGAGTGGTCGGTTGATATTGCGTGCTTCCTTCAAGCGCTCCCCAGCTGCACCTGTTAGCTTCTGCCTCCGGAACCAGCTACTTAAACCATCTGCCAGTCTCTGCATAATAAAATGATTATGAGCCTAAATTTTACAAGTACCAGTCCGTTGAATATAGAAACGTGATACTCATGCTTTTCCATCCTAAACAACAGAACTATCTGCACTTCGACTTACAAATTCATTGCCTTTTTCCGACAGTGCCCACAACTGTTAGTTGTTACAGGTATACTTCTTTTATTTATTTATTTATTTATACTAAATTCAATAATACCATATTCCAGATATTAGCAACATTATTTTAGCATTACCTTGGATCGGGATTCAACAACACAGGTAAAAAAAGCAGTATGTGATAGCGAACTCTTAGGAACGGTCGGTTAGAAGAGGGAGGCCTAGGTGGAAGCGGGCTCTTCAGGATTTGGAATCGAAAACCGATCTGACGGTGGAGAATTTTCTTTGGAAGACTTGGGTTTCCGAGGGGGTCTGCGACCCTTGATTTCGGCACCGTTAAGGCTAGAAGAAGAAGAAAGTGGTGGATCGACGAGATGGGTATCTCGCAAGATAGAGTTTCTTAGCTGCTTCACGTTAGAGAGGAAGAGCGAAATTTTGGAGGTATAGGAAGAGCGAAACGGAATTTGAGAGATAGGAAATCGCAGGGTTTGAGGAAGACGAAGAAGAGAATGGGAGATGAGAGGCAGAGTAAACCGATCGAGAAGAAAAAGGGGAAAGAAATTTGAAATAAAAGAGACCGTTGAGGTTGAAGAAGAGGGAAAAAAAATTGACCGTGGAGGAGAGTTATTTAATTTTTGGATTAAATATTTTCTATGAAAATTAAAAAAGAAAAAGTTAAAAGGCAAATATTTTCTACTTTTTTTTATTATTTATTCTATGAAAATTCAATAATAAAAAAGCATCTATATTTGCTTTTGGTATGGTTCACATTTTTATTTATTTGACAAAAATCTAACTAAATTATCATTCATTTTGACCTAATATTGCAAATATAAATTTATTTTTTGCATCTTAACTACTCTTTGGCATTTATAATATCATTGTTCCACACCTCAATTTTTTTATTGTTGTCAAAAATAAACCTAATCCAAAATGAATTAGCAAATTAGGGAATAAATGTAATCATTGTTTTTGGGAGTTTGAGTTCGACCGTGATTATTGTTGAATAATTTTATTTGGGATGCAAGTTTTCACTTAGACATGGACATTTTGCTATTTTAGCAATTTAAATTTAAAATTTTCTTTTATCAAAAGTAAAACTCTTGTTTTAATGTTTTTCTGGCCATCCCTTTTAAATACAACTAATGACAAATGAATATAACAATTAAGAAATTCGTAGATATATAACAACATTTTAAACTAATTGCTGCAGTTATTTTAAATCACATATGTCATTCGCTTATAAGACATAAGAGTCTATTAACGATATAAATCTATCACAAATATATTTTGCTACATTTACAATTTTTAAAAGATATTGTTATATACTTAATTATTATTCATAAAATTGCTAATCCATTATACTTACCCTAAGTTAAATGAATAATGTCAAAATTAAGTTTACTACGAAGGTAATTTGTGTGACCCTTTTATCCTAATGTAGGAAGTTTGTTCCACTCCATACCATTATTGAACTAAGAAGATTAAGTGTGTATTAGTATGTTTAAACAAGTATAATTATAGCAAATTCTATGAGTGATATATTTATATTAGCAATACAATATGTGTTACATATGCAAATATTTTGTATCTAATCGTTGTATTTGCAATTAACTCCATTAAAATATACAAATATAAACAGAACTCTTTAACCTGAGTTTAGCTAGGATCACAAACTACAAAAAGAAAGTATGGAATATGATCACACGGTTTTTGTTGATCAGTACAGCACCAACAGCATAATGCAAGGCATCGGATAAGTGAAACGAATCATGATTCGTCTGAAAATAAAATTGATCCCAACGGAGGTAGGGAAAGCCAACAGAAGACTGAATCTGATGGGAGAGGTCCCAAATTTTTTATCATTCTTCTAATGTTACCATTGTTAATTTACTTGTTGGTTTATATGCCATTTCCAGAGCCTGAATATTCTTTGCATAAAAATCAATCCTATAGTATTCCTATGGTTACAGAGAAACATGGCATGAAATTTTTTGTCAAATCATCAAATTTTGATGTAAGATATCCTCTTGGAAGCCCAGCTCGAGCTGAAATAGAGAACAGTGTGATAAGGGATTATCGAAACCTTCGCGTTATTGTGACGTAGAACTCGCGTTATTGTGACGTAGAACTCCAGAGACTCTAGTGGAATAAAAATCTCCCAACTCCTCACTGTGCAAAGCTGAATAATCTCGAGGTAGCATAAGGTGATAAAGGTAAATGTGGTTCTCTTTCTTTTCTTAGAAATGATATCCAGTTATCTTTTTGGAGATTAGTATCCATCTTCTGTTGCTTGTAACTTCACTTGTTAATTTTATAAACAATGCAAGTTTGTTATTTCTTGGTGGTCACAAAGTAATTAATTGCATAATTATTAATATATTACCCCCCAGCGTTATGTTGGATTAAAGTTTGAAAAGTATAGTAAATATTATATTGTGAAAACTCCCACATGCATTAAGAAAGGAGCCGTTGACAGTTTATGGAGATGGCAAGCAAACCCGGAGTTTTCAATACGTTTCTGATCTGGTAAAATATATACACATTTATTTATTACCACTACAAAATTAACGGACTGTTTCATCTTAATTTCGAATTTAGCAAATGTGATTTTTAAAGATAGGATATTATATAACTTTGTAATTAATTTATTATTGTGATATTGTTTAGAGTTTTACATAATAGTAATAATAATAAACTGTCACAGGTGGAGGGGCTAATGAAACTGATGGAAGGCGAGCACGTGGGGCCTTTTAATCTGGGCAACCCCGGCGAATTCACTATGCTCGAACTTGCTCAGGTCAGCTCTCTACTCCCCCATTCTCACATTTATACTCCTAAACTAATCTACTCTCTTTTAACATTTAAAATATTTAGGTTTAATCCTTTTTTTGGAACATTTACTCATCAACCCTAATTGCTTTGCCCTCTAAGTTTCTTTCACGTAAATAATTAACTTCATTCATGAAACATTTAAGTTGAGATAATTGGATGGTTAATTTGAATCTTATGAAAAAATAAACTCTAACAAAATCATAAAATTAAAATGAATATAGGTATGTATATTATTTTTTTGTAAGTAAAAAAAATATGATTTTAAAATTAATAATAAGTTTGTATTGGTGGGAGCTATTTTAGCATTTTAAGTAAATTGACCAACCAATTCAAACTATTGATATTGGTTTTAGTTATGTTACAAACACTTATTTTCAAATAGAGGATAATGAATTAAAATATTTATAAAATATAACAAAATTTTACATCAATAGATAAACACTAATAGGTTTTCTTTCCATAACAATGTTTTAAACTTTTCTTGTCTCGTAGGTTTTTTCAATAAAATATTTTGTTTTGTACAACCAAAACTGAATTCATGGAGAAGCAAAACTAATTTTAAGAATAGTCGACTTAGTTATTATCTATAGATCAAAACACTTTATAAGGTTGCGTTTCTTTATTTTCTAACAAGTTAAACTATAGACTTAAATTGTGATAAAAAAGGACATCCTAATAATTTATATGATACAGTCTATTTTAAATATAGATCCTTAATTCTATTTTATGAAGCTACCCAAATGGTTCCATATCAACAAAATAATTGTTATATATGTGTTCGCTTTTGTGCAGGTAGTGCAAGAGACAATAGATCCAAATGCAAAGATAGAGTTCAGACCGAACACGGAAGATGACCCGCATAAAAGAAAACCTGACATTTCTAAAGCTAAGGACCTTCTTGGTTGGGAGCCCACCGTGTCCCTTCGAAAGGGCCTTCCCTTATGGTTTCGGACTTTCGTCAACGCATCTTCGGTGACTCGAAAGATGACATTTCCACTGCTGCCGTCCTCTCCACCACCACCACGGTCTAGTCCCTCCTTCTTATCTCTTCTCATACCTTTTAGAATAAGAGATCTCTCAAATCACTTCCTCCCAAAGAATAACATTTGGTAGTTTGAAGAGATGAGAGAAAAAAGAGGAGGGGATCTTCCCATCCATCAAAACCTCTTTCTTTTCTCCCAATTTTCACATTTTTTATTCCGTGGGCCTAATTTACCTCTCTCTTCCTCTCCTGTTTTGTATATCTTTGCTCTATTATTTATGAAACTCTCCTCTCTCTTTTTTATTTCACTTATTCCCATATACATTATATTTATACCTTTCTTTTTGTTAAATTATAAATATGAACTTTTGTAGTTATATATATATATGTTTGATCAATCTACCATTCTTCTCGTTTCATGAATATATAAAATTATAAAATTTTGAACATGTATATCTCCAAGATTTTAACTTCGTGTCTATGTGAAAAGTTATTTGTAACTATTTGTGTACCAAAGAAAGAAATGCAATAACTAGTCTTGCTCGTTTGTTAATTAGTTATTGTCACCAATATGTGATCAATATATGTTAGTTATATATAGTTTATCAACAATAATTGACACGCCTTTCTTTTTTTATGATCAGTAGTTTAAATCCACATGTTTCTAGCTATTTATTACCTTAAACAAACTATCAAACTGTTATTGAATGTTAGAAATAAATTTTGGTCTCCTTCGATCTTCTTCCATTTGCTCTTGAGATCATTAATTAACAATGAGTAAAGTTTCATTTAGTTTATTTTAATAACTTTAAAGCATGTATGTCCTTAAGTTCATTCAACTGTGTGATTTTTGTTGAGTGTCATGCTAAACATAACTCAACTATTTAATAATATATTCTTGATCATGAATAGAACGATTTATGTTATGAATATTTCAATCTTGCGTTATTGCAATGTAAAGAACATTCAACAACCATATATCGTTTGCTTTATCTTTCCAACGACAATACAATGCCAACGAAAGTCATAAATAATTCAATTTTATTATAGATTAAAATAAAATTACGTAACAAATGGAAACCAATTATGAATGAACCAAAAGTTTAGCCCATAAAAGTCTCATTTTCTTTTGCACACACCAATTTATTGTGGAAATTTTGTAGCAAAGTTTGTTATGAATTTGGTATCCCAAACTAAATTTCAATTTATATTCAAGGAGTACTCTTCCCAAAGTTCAATTATCTTTCCAAAGTTTGCTTCCATTACCATACAACAATAATTGATGTCTTTAACCTCTCTTTTCATTTTCTTGTTAATCTGGACGATGACATCGACAAGTTCATGTCAGCTTGATTTGATTCGAATACTTCTTGGTCCTGCTCACATCTATGGAATGCTCTATTGCACTATTGATGGGAGTGTGATCTATGGAGAGATAACTCCAACATTCCCGAGTGAGTTAAAAAAAATTCTTACAGTTTAGTTTTCATGTTACGCACGCTACTGTTTGTTTGATCTCTTACTAAAAAATGTTCTTTTTTTCTAAATTAAAAAAAGAAAGAACGGTAAACGGTAAAATTTTTAATTAATATGGAATGAACCAATCTTATAAAATTAATAAAAATTTGATGTTACATAGCTTTATCGCTTTAGTGTGTCCCTCCATTGGTTTGTTTTTCAATCAAATGTTTTCTTTTCTCATCGCTCATTATGACTAGAAAAGAAAATCGTGTTAGGACTCAAACCATTTTACAATAGATTAGTTTTACTTTTCAAATTTTTCGTTGATTTTTTTTGAATTAAACCATTCAACATTAACACGGCAATTATAATTAAGTCAACTATTTTGAATTCATGCCAACTAAAGACAAATATGAAATAATTTTAAAATTATTAAAATCACTACGTCGGATAAATTTTTTAATATCAAATGTTGGTGTTATTGTGTGTGTATATAATATATGACATGCATGTTGAAGATGCGGCGGTGCAAATGCAATGCAGAGCCGAAACGGTAGTTACGTCGGTTAAGACCGACGCCACTGGCAATTTCTCCATTTTTCTCGATGCTCCTCGATTGATGCTCCTTTATGTACTCACCAATTGCACTCTCGTTGTCACTACGCCGCTTGTCGACTGCAACGCCGCCCTGCCATCGTTCAGCACCCTCGTCTCGCCGCTGCAGCTCATTGGAAATACCTTCCATGGACTCTTCAATGTCACCAATTTCATTCCGGTAGGGTTCCGATTCGTTCATAGCATTTGAGGAAATTTCTTCTCTTGTTGCTGCTCTTACTTTTTAACTCACACTTGAATAAACGAAGCACTTGATCTCTAGAATAATGGTTTTTTGTGTTTGATTTGAAATAATTTGAGGATTTTTTTTGTTGTGATGATGAACAATGATGTTGCCAATGTGTTTTTGAGCCAATAGTTTGGTTGAATTAATAATATTTGAAGGCAGCTCAAATCGCACATAAATGGTAACGAACATAATCAAATGAGATCGAGATTTATTATACTTTTTCCTATCTAAATTTGGCCTAAATAATTTCGAATACTCGAAAATTAAATGTAAATACGATTAGATTATTGTAATAAAATATCCACAAACTTTGTTCTTATTAGTTTATAGAAAATCAATACATCTTTTACTATTTGGACGTTTTATAAATATTGTTAGAATAAAAAGTGATAAATTATAGAGATGTTTTAAAAATAGTAAAATAAATTAAAATATTTACATTTTCTTTCATTAAATTTGTTATTTTTCACCATTTCCGTGTATTATAAACAAACATTTTTTAAAAACTTTTCTTAATATAAGAAATACTATTATATATATCACTACCTAATAAAAAAAAAACTTAATTTTAAATTTTCAACAAATCGTTAAAAAATAGGATAGTTGCAAATTTAGCTATTATATTCAAATAATTAAATATATAGTAACTTTTTAAAAAATTTACAAATATAACAAAATTTGTCAAATTCTATCAATGATACAAGTCTATCACTAATAGACTATATTGTAAATATTGGTCTATCACGGATAGATCATACAAGTCTATTAACGATACAAGTTTATTAACGATACAAGTCTATCAACGATAGTTTTGCTATATTTGCAATTTTTAAAAAATATTTTTATATCCTTAATTTTTATTCCTCAAATGACTATCTACTACAATTACCCAAAAAAAACTCTTAAAATTGTTCAAAGCTCATTCCAATATACGGTGAGTTGGGTTTGATTTTAAAATGTTTAATTTTAAAACATAAAAAAAATCAATAAAATTAATGAAGTGATTGGTAAATTAATTTTTTAAATATACTGAAAAATGCTTTAGAAACACTCTCAACCTTTGTTTTTAACATTTTCTATCAAATTTGTGGTAGTGTCATTTGTTAAAGAGTTCGATCACTTTGTTTCACAACTCTCGAATTTAAAAAAAAATTGTAACTAAATATGTCATTGTCAATTACCACATATTCACAATTCACATAAAAACGATCTACTGTATTGAGTTATAATATCATATATATGGTTGAAGTATTGAGTTAGACTATCATTTAGTTCAAAACGTTGTTGAATAACTCAACTGAAGTAAATGTGTGCAAGTCATCAACGTCGTTTTAATAACTCAATTGGTTAAATGTATAAGCCATTAACATCATTGTATATATAGCTCGGTTGATTAAATATATAGACAATATACCGTAGAAACTTAAAGTAACAAACAAATATCAACATAAAGTTTAATCAAACGAAACATCAACTAGCAAAAGCATTACTACTACAACTAAAATTAGCTTATAGTTTGCACTCATTATATCTTAGCTCATTAATTTACTTTTAAACATTGGAACTTAGTTACTATACAGTATACATACGTTGTTAGTTTAAAGATATATATATATTTTATAAACTTTACAAAATATTAGTAATATGGTTGTAAAGAAGATGAATATGTTTTCAACATTTGAAATGAAAAACTGATTTAAAAAAACCAATTAAGAAGAGTTAAACTACAAATATGACTAATTTTAAAATTTAATAAAGACAACTAATTTAAATATTTGAAAGCAATAAAAAATTAGTTATTATATTGACAAAAATTTGTAATCTATATTTAATTTTATCTATCGCTTGACCTTTTAGATAAATGGATGATTTAAAATATTTTAATTATATAATCAATTGAAGTACGAAGTTATTTATGTCGAGATGGTAAACAAAATTGTGTTCGATGATGCAAACAAATCTATACACAGCCATACCATACATAAAATTACATTTCAATAAGTAACATATAAATAAAAAAACAACTAACAAAAATACTTCATTTGTTATAATTTATCAAGAATTTAATGGTGAAAAGAAAATATTTTAAAGAAAATAACATTTGAAAACATTTAATTTGTCGGTTAACATTGACATAAACGACTATACTCTTATGATAAAGATAGACACAAAGTACAACACATCGTAAATATTTTAATTTATTTTATTATTTGTCATCCATAAAATCTAAAAAAAATTACATTTTCAGTTATTAGGTTTGGATGAATATATGTATTTAGTCTATGAATTTTAAAAGCAAACCTTTTTAGTGATTGAATTTATAAGAATATACTCATTTGGTTGCTGATTTTTTAAAAAGTATATTTTAATATTGAGTTGATTTTTTAAAAAGTATATTTTAATATTGAGTTTTTTAAGAACGAACATCAAATAAATAAATATATTTTTAGTATTGAGTTTTCTAAGAACTAACATCAAATAAATTTATAGTTTTATTTTAAATAATTATATGACATGTTAAATTAGAGATCATACTTTTTAAATTTTAAATATCATGTAATTATTTATAAAAAATCAAACATAAAATACGATTAGATAAAAACTTTATATTTTAAACACAAATGCTAATTGAAAATATATATTTTAAAAATTCATTAATAAAGTCGGTCGACTCTTACAAATGTGAGGATTAAAAAATATAAAAAAGAGAATATACGTGGCATCATATGAGAGGCTGGTGGGAGAAAGGGTCTAAGCGGGAAATAAAAATTTAAAACTCAATAAATTTATATAAAACACGGCGGCGGCTTCACGAGGGCTTCACACTTCACTCCCATGGAGGAAGCCATTTCTCGAATTCTCACAGAGCTCGAAGAATTTCGCCATTTCGACCACTCTACAACTCTCCATTCCCATCCTCCGCTCTCCCAATCCGCTCTTTTCGACCTTCAAACTTTGTTAGACAACTCAATTAGTACCGATGAACAACAACCACTCGATCGTCTCTACGAGGACCTCTCGGCTAAATCCCTCTCTCCTTCCTCTCTTACTCGCGCCATTGCTTCCGCCATGGATGAATCTTCCACCTGTGTTTCGGTTTTAGCCTCTACAGTCTATCTCTCTCTTCTTTTGGCCTCTAATGCACCGGTCTTCACGCTTTTCAATCCCATGGATTTCCTCTCGTTTCTCAGGTGTGTGAGGAGATTCTTGAAGCAGCGACCACAGGGTCAACAGGACCAGGATGATTCTAATAAGGAGTCTAGTGCTCCCAAAAGGAAGAGGACAGCCGGTTTTAAGGGTAAGGGTTTGCGGAAACGTCCGAGGCAGAGTTCTAGTGGCAGATACGATGATGGTGAATTGGATGCAAGAGTTTTGTATCCCGTACTTGAGAGGTTAGAGATTTTAATGAGTGTAATTCATTTGGATCGATTTCCGGATAGTTTGAAATCTTTGATTGAAACTGTAATTGATATTCCTGTTTTAGCACTTGAAATATGTACCAATTTAAGTATCTATAGTAAGTTCACTGATTTTTGTTCGCGGATTTTGAGTGCTATGTTGCGTCCTGAGGATGGGGATCTATCGAATACTGCTGTTGAGGTGATTAAGTCTCTATCACCATTGATTCTTAATCATAAAGATCAGGCGCGAGCGTTTGCGCTAGAGTTTGTGACTATTCAAATAGGGAAGGTGGCAAAGGAATCAGATGGTGTTAAGAGTGCTCTAGTGAATCTTCCAAGGTATTTGGTTCAGAAGGCGCCTGAGAAATCTGAGCCTCGTAGTTTATTTCCAGGTTTTGGAGGTATGTCTATGGCGCTGATACTTGGTGGTATTTTTCTTATTTTTATTTGTACCAGTTAATCCTGTGAGCCGCTGTAATGATATGCACCCAACTGAACTTTACTTTAAGCTGTGGGCAGTTGTGATCTCACCAATCTACTTAAGCTCTTAACATTGGAAATAATTGATTAAGTTATTAACAAATAACAGTTTATGTTATCATTGGATCCCTCGTGGATTGATATTTGGATCTTGGGCCTTTGATAGGATAGCATACGATGTAATTCCTTATTTTTAGAGGATGGATAATATAGATTTTTTAGCAATAACCTAGTATTTGAATGGCTGAAATGAATTTGTCTATTATATAATGAAAACAACAGAAACCCACTGTTTTGAAAACTTCTAAGATTTTTCTTTTGGTGTTCTAATCTCAAGCTTCTTTTTTGTTCAGGAACACAGACTTCCTCGTCTGGTTGGTCTTCCAAAGGCTTTAGAAATGATGCTGGTGAGATTAGTAGCTCTTGCTTTTGATTTTTGACACCTTGCTGTAGAATAGCTTCAATGGTCATTCATATCTTTTGCTTATTTCTGTACCTGTCTCTCTCAACTTATCCAAACTTGCTACACTTGAACAGACATCCAAGCCAGTCAAAGGAGAAGAAGCCTTTTCACTGGGACTCGTGGACGCCATAGAGAGGAGAAAACCATGGATTATCAGTCTTCACAAGACCAACAAGTTAGAGTCTCTTGCTGATGCTAGGGAAATATTTAAATTTGCCAGGGCTCAAGTACGGAAACAGGCTCCAAATCTCAAGCACCCACTGGTTTGCATTGATGTTGTTGAAACGGGTGTAGTCTCAGGTCCCCGTGCTGGACTTCAGAAGGTTGTATTTCTAAGGCAGCTATTTTTTCTCAAGTAAAAGAAAGATCCAAGCATGAAATAACCTTCCTGAATTTCTTTTTTATGCTTATGGCAGGAGATTGAAGATTTTCAAGTACTACTGCATGCTGATACCAGTAAAAGCTTGATTCATTTTTTTTTGCTCAGCGTGGAACAACAAAGGTGTGCGATGAAGATTTACTGAAAAATAAATGATCGCTTAAAATAATCTTTATTTCAGAACCTGAAGTTCAGGATATAGAAAAAACAACATCCACTGTTAATACATTACGAGGTTAGTCTTTTCTCTTATGTTGATATTTCTTCTTTTTTTTTCAAAATATGACAGGTACCTGGAGTTTCTGATCTTGGGTTGACACCGAGACGTATTAATAAAGTTGCTGTTATTGGTGGGGGATTAATGGGATCTGGGATAGCTACAGCATTGATTCTTAGCAACTATCCTGTGATTCTTAAAGAAGTAAATGAAAAATTTTTGGAGGCCGGGCTTGGCAGAGTCAAAGGTAAGCCTGGAATTTACTACTGTTGATTGTATTCTTGTTATATTCTATCTGGCTTGTGTTTGACCTGTCATTGTAAACATGTTAGCCAATCTACAAAGCCGAGTCCGCAAGGGGACAATGACTCCAGAAAAATTTGAAAGAACCATTTCCCTACTCAAGGGTGTCCTTGATTATGAAAGTTTCAAAGATGTGGATATGGTGATTGAGGTAAGTCCCACATCTTACTTCACCCACAAAAAGTAGCAATCGTTCATGTCAATTTGGTATGCTTGTAACAGGCTGTTATTGAGAACATCTCCCTGAAGCAACAGATCATCGTTAGCCACTTAGCCATTGAGTTTATGCTTCTAATGCAGTCCAGCACACGTCATGCCACCATACCCATAGGCCATAACCCCAAAACTTAAATAATTTAATTTCAAATATTGAATGCGTGGTTTGAACTACTTTGTAAGTGTTTTTAAACATGTTGAAACTCATTTCTTTGACATTTTATACATATTCTTTAACTATTGGTTAGTTCTTCTCAAAGACTACAAGAACCAAATGGACAGTCGATTAGCAACTTTAGAAAGAGCTCCTCTATAACATTCAAAAGTATGAATCAACCCACGAAAAGTCAACGGCTGTTGAGGCAGTCGACAAGATGCAAAAGTCAATTATCAGAAAATGAGCTGTCAGGTTATTTTCTATTGTTTTTCTCCATCTTCTCCTCTGAAATGTCACTAACGCATTTCATAGATGTCAAACTCCTCTCTTGCTCACCATTGAATGGCCATTACCAACACCTCACAAATTTCTTGTGAGATTTCAGTTTTCAGAACGAATCAAGATCCTCATCTTGGAAGCCGCCAATCTCCTTTTATCAGGCACGACTCTCATTTTCCCTCCTTTTTCATCTATCGTTTATATATACATTGTTAACATGATGATGATGATGATGATGATGATGATGTTTACTCTGGCTTACGGTTGCGAAATTTGATTGTGGAATTCTCTTTTTCAGACAGAGGCCAAATTGCTTCAGCCGTAGGATTTTCCCTCCTGGTAAGGGCCTTGATTCTGATTATTGGTCCTAGTCCACTCGGCTTACTTCTTTTCCGCGGTATGGATATAGCTATTGTTGACGCTGAGAGAGAGCAACTCTTTTCAGGGACCACCCCCCCGACCCTTATCGCACCTCTCGTATGACCTCCTTATGTGGGTTCCTTACCCTCTTCTTTCAGCTCCCAGCGCTACACACATGTCGCCTACTCTCAGGAACCGGCTAGCCTTCAGACCAAGACCTTGCTTATTCCACTTGGAGTATCTTGGCCCACCGATCCCATGCCATCGAATGCGACCATTCAACCGAACTAGGTCCGATTGCGCCATTATAGCGGTGCTAAAAAGTTATGAAATCTTCGTCCATTCTCTGGGTTAATATGGATAGTCATCTGGACCCCTTATAATTGGGCACCGCGGAGTGGGGACGCATTCGATAGCATGCTCTCTGGCCGTATGTATTCGTTTTGCACGGTCGTGGGTAGTCGCTAGTTCGTCTTAGTATGGGCCCAAACATCCATATCTGAGTATGCTAGCTGGTCACACAGGCAGTGCCTTCTTCTATCTAACTGAACGGTAAACCGGGAGGGCGCTGCCCCTCCCTAACCCCTTTTTGGACACGATGACATAACCTCCCTTTTAAGTAAGCGGCCTAAGGCCTACCACTTACCTGAAAGGGCCGAAAGTTTGCCCCAGGCCCGAAGGTTGGAATTGACCCCCCAGTCGCTTCAAAACCTGTACCTCCCGCTTGATCTTCCTTTCTCATGCCATCCCCGGATCCAGCGAGTGGGCCCAAAAGTTCAGACCCCTAGACTCCACCTTTTCGATTATCTCTGAGATGGTCAGAGCCTCGGTGACACCCATCCCAGTGGGACTCAAACTCCCTGAGACCGGCCTTCTTGGGTGGATTCCTTAGATGCCATCCTCGGGTACTGCAATGAGGAGTATTGCTTCGGTACAAGTTTAGCGCGACAACTAAATTGAGGGCAGTCGAATGCTCAGTGCTTACTTACGATAATCGAGAAATCGAGAAAATCAATGGGATTTCTTTCTTTTGGGGAAAGCTCTTGAGTTCTGTAAGAGGAAACCGCCTCTAAGAAGCAGAAGATTGTCTTTGTATTGAGAGCAGCCCAAAAAGAATTCGCAAAATGGGCGTGTTTCCGCTCCGCTTTCCTACGCCTTTATATAAGGGGTCGGGACTCCTAATCCTAGGCCTTGATTCCATTCCCCTTGG
Organism: Cucumis sativus; assembly: GCF_000004075.3. Classification (NCBI taxonomy): domain Eukaryota; kingdom Viridiplantae; phylum Streptophyta; class Magnoliopsida; order Cucurbitales; family Cucurbitaceae; genus Cucumis; species Cucumis sativus. Next base: position 15,993,287 of record NC_026660.2, read on the forward strand.
AGGAGAGGGAAATAGGGACTAGATCCCAGGGACAGGATAATCAGGACTCCTTATTCCTAAAAGGGCCGAAGCACGTAATCGCCGGCCGATTCGCCGACAAAGACAAAGAAAAGAAGAATTTCAGTCCGATTCTAAGACAAAGCAAGCGATTCTTAGCCTTAAGATCCTTCGGATCGGTATCGCCTTTGCCTTCTTTATCTGGGAAATTGCCCTTCTTAGTATAGGGATTAGTATAGGGCCGGGGAATGAGAAGACCCAGGGAAAGAGGAGAATCTAGACCTCTAGATACCTACATCCGAGGGGCCGAGAGGGACTAATAGTGGCTCGGTATCGGCTTTGCCTTTTCCTTCTTTATCCGGGAAAGGAGAATAGGGTATGCGGGTCCGATACCCCTTAAGCCGATAGGCACACTAATCCGATTCCTCTTCCTCTGACTCCCGACGGGGTTGGGGGGAAAGCCTTAATTCCATATTCTTCCTCTTAGTCTTCCTTCCGGCCGGCCAAGGAAGCGATTGGCCGAGAAAGAAGAAGAAGGAAAGAACCGATTCTTAGCCCTTGACCGAGTGAGTTGTCCTCTTTCCTACGCCTTTATATAAGGGGTTGGGACTCGTAATCAGCCTTCTTCTATATATTCTTTGCGCCTTTCATTCTTCCTCTAAAAATGACATAATATCTAAAGAGGATCATATTCTTTTTTTATGCCTCCTTCTGCAGAACCTACTAGTAAGAGGCCGACGGAGCGGTTAAAGGAAAAGGTTCGCCTATCCCCTTGTTCATTGAGGGACTCCTAATTTTTAATAGAATGAATGACTTGCACTCCTTTCTTCTTTTCCGCAATATTCTTTGCTCCGATCATGAAAAGAGCCGTCCGGAGGACCATCAAAGAAAGGTCCAAGGTCCGGAGTCCGCAGTCCGCAGGATTTATCCGTAGTCCGGAGGACTTTCCGTAATTAACCGAACTTTGCGCCTTAGTTAGTCTTATTCTGAAAGTATTATTCCGAAAAAAAGCTGTTAAATAGCTTAAATAAGCGGTTCAATTCCCACTCCTAAAATCAAAGCTCCAGATGAGTTGACAAAGGTTCAAAGAATGATCGGAGTCTGCGCTTTCTTTCATAACTGAGCCGAGAATGAGGCTGGCATAGTTGTCTCTCGCATGCAAGGAGATGCTGCTGCTGGATGTCACGGTTCTGGGGCGCCATGATCCTTTTCTCTGGAACAAGAGAGGCGCAAAGAATATTGCGAGACAAATGCCCAAATAAAATCAAAGAGGTAGGGACTTCATCAATCATCGCTCAGTGAGCTATTTATTGCCGCCAATAGCGCTTCGCTTGCACGCCAGCGCCACGCCTGGTAGAGCTATCGCGCGCGGGCGAAGGAGATGCATTTTGAGTACTGGTAGTACTGGACAAGCTCAGAGGGAATAATCTCTTTCTTCTTTCTTCCTTTCTTTCCCATGACGACTAGGAACAGGCAAATTAAAAAATTTCACTTCGAATTCCGGACCTCAACATCCTGCTGCTCATGGTGTTTCACGATCAGTATTGGAAATGAACGGAGAAGTGGTGGAACGTGCGGAACCCCATATTGGATTACTCCAGTGCGGCACGAAGCCGCTGACGCCGAGTCGGCTCCTATGCCGCTAGCTATGCCCTGCTTGGTCCCTCGACACGGTGGAGGTTCCGTAGCGCGTCATGAGCACCGGGCTAAGGGGCGGTTTTTCTACTCAAGCGAACCGCCCTACCTTACTACAACATAGGGACAGAAGGGAGAAGGTTGTGAAGGTGGCCTCGTTATCCACACCTCTGGTCGGATGAATGGAGGACCTCCAAGAAAAAAGCCTAGGGTTTGAATGAGCGTTGGCGGGTCCTGGAGTGCCTGTCAAGGGCTCCCGCGCATACCCCGGGGTGATCATCACCACCTGCACCTCACATCTCGGCACAGTGGAACGTGTAACCCGCCTGCTGTCTCATTCAACTACATTTGTTCGTTCCTATAATCCATAGCCTAAGATCAGGCAGCAGCGAGGGGCAACCTGCCCATACAGCCAGCGGGGAGGATGGCACTACTGGCAAAGACCGTCTGGCGAAAACGCCGCAGGCGCGAAGCGTGGTAGGCCTGCGCCGGGGGGAGCATAGCATAGGCGGGAAAGGGAGCCCGGACGGTGGAAGAGCCAGGGGAGGCCGGGTCATTTGACGGAAATGGAAGGCTTTTCCCCTATTTTCAAAGGCCTCATTCAAGGTTATGTCTGGTCGAAAGATCTTTATGGAAGTGCATCAATTCTTGGAAAAAGAGTGAATGTCTAATCTTTCTTTGGGTCCTCCGTTTTAGAGTCCTACGGATAAATCCTCGGACCAGTTCTTCCCGCTATTTATGGATGTTCATTGATCCTTAATAGAAAGCCGAGCCTTTAATTCTTTGCACCCGTCCTCCGTCCTTAGTCGTTCTTTATATCCATATTAGCTTAGCTTTCTGCGCCTGAGGACGTCCGAAGGACTCTAAAAAGGAGCGTTCTAATGGAATTCATATTCCAATATTCTTTGCGCCTAATCTCATTCATTCAATATTCTTTTCACCTTCGGTAAACTTTAGCGGAATCCTTGAGTCCTCCGGACGGACCGGACCACTATTTCTCAAATTCTTTGATCCTCTTGACTTGTCTTTCCTATAAAAGATAAGAAAGTCCATTCAATGAATAGATCTCTTTGAAAGGGTACGAGAGAGAGCGCTGCCTACACGCGAATTAGCTTCCGAGGTCAAGCAGTCTCAATATTGAACTACAGGATTGATTTGCGAATTCATGCTGGGCTGGGCCACCTCGAATGGCGTGAGCCGCATGCGGGGAGACCCGCACGTACGGTTTTTAGGGGGATCTGGTCGAAAGACCGGCGCCCACCCGACTAGAGGGACTGAGAAATTAATAGAGTACAAAACTTATCTTCAAGCTTTACCTTATTCTGATCGTTCAGAGGGCGATCGCGGAGTCACTGAATGAAGTCCTCCCTTTCTTTCGGAGGTGCTGACCCGCAGCGAGGCAGAGATGACTAAGTTACATATTCCATATGGCGACGACAACAGCATGTCGTAGAAGGAGATAAGAGGTGGAGCCAACGACCCACTAAGACTAACGTATCTACAACTACATCCCCGAGCGGCAGTCAAACGGAGGCGTGAATGCAAGATGCCAGCGGAATGATCGGTCGGACAGAGGCTAGGGCTGCTTTCTTCCCACCGCGTCCTTCCTTGTGTGTCGGAGATATAAAGCGAGTGCACCGGAAAAGAAGGGGAACTGGGTTGATCTATTCTATGGCGAAGCATCCGAAGCATAACTGCACACTCACACGATCTTTGCCGAGAGATAGGAGCATTCGGTGGAACCGGTGAACTACACTTGCTTCTGGATAGATGTGTGGGACAGAGGGCTCGTGGTACCTGCAGCCCACCCTTCCTCCTCTGCTTTGAGAACCGTATGAACGGAGAGTGGGCAGAAGGGAAAGAGGTCCTCATACGGAGTCGCACACTGACTTTTTCTGTGCGGGAGACTGGAGAATGGGTCGAGTAAACTCCCCCGGGGCCGGCCGGCAAAATCACAGACTCAGTGCTATTTCTTTTTTCTTTATTGAATTTCAAAGGAGGCGCAAAGAATATTGCGAGGCAGAGGTAGTACTTCGAATGGCGAAGAGAGGCGGCTCGGCAAAGAAGGAATGGGAAAGATTCTGACTTCTTTGTTGGCGAAACGAAGGGCTAAATTGCGCCATTCTCTGAGCCGGTCTGGATTTCCAATGCCTCGGGAAAGAGGTCGATCTCGATGACAAGACCTTTTTCTTCTTTATTGGGTGCCTTCTTTTAGAAGTAGTCGGAAAGAGAAAGCCTAAAGAAGGAATTGCATGAATGATCGAGGATTCAAGTTCCATAAATCAGTCCAAGGCTCAAAGAGGTTAATATGGAAGGTGAAAAGTGGTTTTCAAAGTCAGAGCTATCCCTTATTATTGAGGGCTTTGACCACCTGGACACTCGCCTACTCAGTCGCAAGGATCAAAGAATTTGATTGACAAAGAATATTGCGATTTTACAGACTCAAGAGGATCATAGAATTTGAGAAATAGGCAGTCATAAAGGCTCAGTTAAGCTTGATAAAGGACTCCTTCGCCCATCCATAAACATAAATAAATAGAGAGAGGCTCAAAGAATTTGAGAAAGCCTACCATAAATCAGTTCGACTATCCTGGGAAGTCGCGCTTTGCTTACCGGCTCAGGCTTCCAAAGGCGACCAGCTTGAAATACCTTTTCTTACGTTACGCTGCCATTGATTTTTCCAATCTCATTGAATAGCATGGCCTGGGGTAACTTAAGTGGGAGAGCCGTGTTATGGGTGACCTTATTGCACGGTTCAGAGAGCACTTGTGTATGTGATGCAAGTGAACGTGTACGAAAAAGCTGTAGGAAAGTGAGTTCTTCGTTCCGTCGTCGACCCTATCTATGTTTCTACGATGGCCCAAGAACACGCTCATTCTTCAGCTGTAGAGAGACTTTTGAATTGCGAGGTACCATTACGAGCTCAATATATACGAGTCTTATTCCGTGAAATCACTCGAATTCAAATTCATTCACTTGCTTTAACTACTCATGCTATGATGTGGGAGCATCAACTCCGTTCCTGTGGGCTTTTGAGGAGCGGGAGAAATTATTTGAATTCTATGAAAGAGTCTCGGGAGCCAGGATGCATGCCAGTTTCATACGACCAGGTGGAGTGGCACAAGATCTGCCTCTTGGCTTATGTCGAGATATTGATTCCTTCACACAACAATTTGCTTCTCGTATCGACGAATTAGAAGAGATGTCAATCGGCAACCGTATCTGGAAACAACGATTAGTGGATATTGGTACTGTCACTGCACAGCAAGCAAAGGATTGGGGATTCAGTGGTGTAATGTTAAGAGGTCGTGCGACATGAAGACATTGATAGCAATATGGGGGAAGTTCCCATCAGGCAACAAGGGTTCTGCCTGACCCTACTTAAGCATGCATATTATGTCAGTGAAGACTTGGTGTGAAGCCTTGGAGCTTACGTTAGAAGAGCAAAAGGCCCGGGGCTAGGGTAAGCTGAGGGGGGACAGCGTAAGTGAGCGAATGTGTGTAAGCCCAGTCAAAGATGACTGTTCTAGGCGGGGCGGGCCACCCACCTGAGAATGGTCTTGGTCCTACGGACCGTGAACGGATTCGCCTCTGGCCTCTGGGTACGTCTCCACCGCATAAGTTCACCGGGGTGGAGCACGGTCCGCCAAAATCGGCATAGGTTAGGTGCTATTGATGGAACATGGTAAGCCTATCTTTCTCCATATGGAAGTGCTGCGGGCACATAGAGATGTGGGTAGAGGAAGCCTCAAAAAGCGAAGGCCGAGCTGTAGGTCACGTGACCTGCACCGAGTTGGTGGCTGACTGGGCTTTTTCCTAGATCAAAGCGGAGAAGCGAGCCTATCCAAAAGTCGATCCCAAAAACTTTAGGGTTCTTCTCGTGTAATGGGCTTGCTTTGCGCAACTGCGCCCCACTTTAGGAATTTGGTGTCCATTTAAAGTCTAATCTTTCACTCAAATTTCATTCAGCCTCATCCATTCAATATTCTTTTCACCTTCGGACTGTCCGAAGGACAGACGGGTCCTCCGGACCTGTGACGCCTTCGCACCTGGAAGTCGCTTCGCTTCGCGCCTCCTACAATATCCCTGTCTTATGGAGCCGGAGGACGGACCAAAAAATAGGCGAAGCGAGACAGAAAGAAAGCATAGGAGGAAGAGCCATAGGCGCAGCAGCTAGAAGAAAGCATAGGAGGAAGAGCCATAGGCGCAGCGCTTGTGATTAGAATCCCAGTCAAAAGAGAAATCAGCCTTTTGCCTTGGGAAAGAGAGAACTAATGAGAATGAAACTGGAAGTCTGACTCACACTTGAGAAATTCATGTGTCTCGCAAATGAGAGAGGATGTAGTAGGTCCATGAATGAATTGCCTTTTCTCCTAGGCTTTCCTTTCCAATCCCTATTTTTTTCTTTATGAATGAAAAAAGAAAGGCTGAATGAAATTTGAGTTTGCGCCTTCTGACTTTATCAAGCTTAACACATCTACATTGAATTATAAGGCGCAAAGAATATTGCGAAGCGAAGAACAAAAATCAGGCTCAATGCAAGAAAGCAAAGAACTAAAAAGAAAGGTCCAGATGCGTCACAGGTCCTCCGGACTGCGACTGAGGCGCAATGAAATATGCGTTCAGGATCAATTCAAAGTTCAGCGGGAAGAACTGGTCCGAAGGACTATCCAGATTAACCCAAAGAAAGATTGACCTAGAAAGAGAGGACCGTAGGAGGCTCAAAGAATGATCGGAGTAGGTGCAAAGGATACTGCGAAGGCGCAAAGAGCTCAGAATTTTCTCTTTTTATCCACCCCATAAATCAAGTCCAAAAAATAGGCGTCCTTCGGACTAGTTTTTTAGCATCAAAATTCAATTCTCCCAACATCGTTCGTCTTCATGTCTTTCTGGGAGTCGAGGGCTCTTCACTTTCATTCAGGTCTTTCCTTATTCCCTTTTTGAATGCATGAGACATGAAAAGAAAGAAAGCCTCAAGCAGAACCACATTCCTTTTGCGTGCGGATGTAGCTAAGTGTCTGACCCTTGTTTGTGATTCCCTGCTGTTGCGGCCTATCCTAGAATGCGCGTGAACCAACCCAAGAAAGAAGGAAAGGATGCCTCTCGGGGCATCTGAGAATGATTAGAGCTGTATGAAGGGAAACTCTCACGTACAGTTTCTTTTTTTTGGGGGGGGAAGGAGCCCGACAGGGTCCCCCCACTGACTTGGCCCGGGCCTAAGTGAAAGTGAAGTGGTGGGCCTACCCATCCCAACCAGGGGTATGCTGGGATTTGCGAAGAGCAGCACCTTACGATGTTCATGACCAATTGGAACTGACGTACCAGTAGGTACCGGAGGAGATCGCTATGATCGTTTACTGTATCCGTATCGAGGAGATGCGACAAAGTGTTCGGATCATTGTGCAATGTCCTAATCAAATGCCTAGTGGGATGATCAAAGCCGATGATCGTAAGCTATGTCCTCCATCACGATCTCGAATGAAACTATCCATGGAATCGTGTGCCGTGTGAAACGTAGATCATCGCCGTTCTTAACCGAGACTCAGGTTAAGCTCCGTCTCGGAACCTTGTGGGGTTAGAAGTAAAGCATCCGGAGGTTGACGCATCTCGTTGGGCGTGGAGAAACATTGGGAACCAAAATAGCTTTCTTCGGAGCCGTTTCTTCTCCTCCCCCCCCCGGCATAGCGCTTCGCTTTCGGTGATTCTTCCGAATCAACTGACTTCTCCCTTCTTCATTGATCTGGGGGAAAAGGAACCGTCTACCTGTTGGGAAGCTAGACATTCAGTAAGTGGCTTGATGAGGATAACTAAGCTGACACGCCGGAGTTGGCTGCTGGCACAACTGGGTGGTGCCTTACCGCACCGCAGGTTCACGCGCGGTAGCGTTCGTGGTGGTGCTTCAGGATTCCAATGTACTGCATCCAAGATCAGAACGAGCTTGCCGGCGGACCATTGCCGTCCCATTCTTGAGTGAGCTGGAGCGCAACCATCTTATCCACTGAACTAGCGTTAAGCTATTGCTTCGGGTCGAAGCACTAAAAGAAAAGGACCAGGAAAGGCGGCGGTATAGGAACCACGGGACCCCCCCCCACTAGTCTATTAAAGGGAAAAGAGAAGTGCGCTCCTCTCCTGTAAGTAAAGCAGCTTCGCACCTCTCAAGAAATAAGAAGAGCAGCTAAAAGGAAGGAAAGATCGAATTCAGAGATCATTCAACTCTCTTTCATACTCTCTCTCTGTTCCGCTACGTGGGCTTCCTCTTTCTTGGTCGAGCTGCTGTCAATATTCTTTTCACCTGCGCACCTGCTTCAAAAGCCCTTTACCCTTTGAATAATAAGGTCAGCTTCATAGTTCCAACCTAGATAAGGCTTTTTTATGCCCTTTTTTAGGTTGGGTTGCTGGATACGGGATCCTCGTAGTAGGCTTGACCAAGATCCAGCCGAGAGAGGGCAGCCTTTAGAAGGAAGAGGTTGGGAAAGCAAGAGAAGGCTGAGCCTTTTCTTATCTTTTTCCCTAGGCTCGCCCCTCTCCCTATGATCGAGTCTCTTCGCCCTCTCCTTACAGTCTCAATCAAATCCTTTGACCCTCTCCTTACAGAAAAAAAAGAGTGATTTGGATTATTGACCCAATGAGAAAGCACTAACATCTTCCTCGTTGGGGCTTCGCGCACTGGGAAGAGGCTAAGGCGACGGGAAATCGGCCGTCAGTCTGAGGAAGCCCACGGAGCGGTATCGAGAGGGCTATCACAGTCAGGTGGAAATTACCCCGTACCCCTCTTTCATTATTATGTTAGGGGGTTGAGGCGAGAAATGGCTTGATTCACCCTTCCGTTCGCCACGCACCGGCCCCATTCACTTGCTTATCGTAGAGGGACTTGCTGTTGCTGTTGAAGTATACAGTGCCCTGCTGTTGCTGCTATTGACGGACTTGCTTTGGGTGGAGGGTTAGAGGTCGCTATTGTATGTCTTAGAACTTCTTGTAGACAATTAAATCTTTAAAATCATTGTTTAAAAATATTTTATATTATTTTGGTTTGTAGGCATGCCATGCACGATTATCAACCAAAACTGCACAGTTAGGATTACCTGAACTTCAGCTTGGTTTAATTCCAGGTTTTGGAGGTATGTCTATGGCGCTGATACTTGGTGGTATTTTTCTTATTTTTATTTGTACCAGTTAATCCTGTGAGCCGCTTTTATGTCTCTTTCTGGCCGTTTTTATGTCTCTTTCTGTTGACTTTATTATTCTCTCATTTATGATTTAACATCTCATATGAATTATTATGTGTATCTTGCATGGGATATTTTGCCACTTTGTGCCCATAAAAATCAACACTTGTCTTTCGGTGTATAGGTCATAAGTGGTCACTTTGGGTGGTAAGGACCGTTGCATTTGATCCAAGTAACATGTGGTTTTGTACTGATTCAGCAGATTGTACAATCAAGGTACTTATTTTTAAAATTATTCAATATGAATGAATTCCATTTTGGTCTGTCGAAGCGGGCCATATATAGGTTCCATCGTTTTTGCCCTTTGATAACAATCGTTATCTTTGAGTTTTCTGCTCCTGAAAATTGAAGTATCATTTATTTATGATAATTGTAGGAGCATGTTTCTTCTTCCTAGAATAGCGTGACACGAAATAAATGATAGTATGGTTGATACGAGATTTTTCTTCTAGGGCTAGTACAATCCATGAACTCTCTGGGCATGAAACACCGTTTGCTCATTTTAATGGACCAATTGTATCCTTTTCTCCCTCTGATCTTTCCTTCCGATATCTTGGTCATATTAGTTTCTTTCAATAAATTTTTTACTCGTGTGGTGTAGTTCTTTTAGATAATTTCCCTTTGATTCTACATAAGAACCTATTTTCGTGCTTTTGTAATTATCAACTTTGTATCATTTCCTTTAGACTGGAGCAGTACATCAGACAATCAAAATAATTGATATTCCAATATTGTGTATCTTTTGTGCTCAGTTCTCAGCAGAAGACTTATCAATATAATGTCTGTCAATGAAGAGGGTGTTATGGTGATTGGAGGTGCTTTTTTTTGTTTGGGGAGTTGACAAAATTGTAAACTGAACCCCATGTGTTTCATTTTTCTCCTCATTGGCCAGAATTTTGTCAACTCCCCAAACAAAATCCTGGCCGATGAGGAGAAAAATGAAACACATTGGGTTCGATTTACAATGATTTTTCTTAATGATTGTTGGAAGAACAAAGAGATTTAAGGGTAACAAAAAGAATGGAAGAATGTTAAATCCCCAAAGACTAAATGGCCAATTGAATGCTTAAGGAAGTTTGATTTGCCTGTTTTAGCAGCTTTTTTATGTAAATGTTGTAGAAAGAGTAGAACAAGGACATAATTCTCTTTTTTTTCTCTTTACAAAGTAACCAATGACTTAAAAGAAAGACATTGCACACTAAATGCCCATTAGAAAACAATATACATCGAAAAGAATAAAAAATATGCAAAAATTCAAAATGAAAGTGCAAGCAGAACAAAACGGACTTGGTTCACCATGAACAGATAGAACAAGCTCCAAAACGGATTTTGAGTAGAATTCCGTCTCAGATTTGCAGTCTCCAGGTTTTCCAAAACGTTCCTAAGAAAGAATCAGCACAACCCACAACTTTAAATTCTTCAAAAACAATGAAATTAACTCAAAGCAGAAAAAAAAAAAGACAAAAACTCTAACCAATGATAACAAAAAAATAAACCTTAACCTTTGATCCTTGCAATCCATTTGGGGGTTCAGCACTGGACTTGATCGAGAACAATCAGCTCCCACCGCAGGTTTCTGCATGGACGATGATTTTTCGAGGAGGGAAATCAAATTTTTGGAAATGGGTAGTAAAGAAAAATAAGGTTGAAAAGATTTTGTTTGGAGAGTGGGCAAAATTCTAGCTGGTGAGGAGAAAAGAAAAGACATGGGGTTCAGATTCGAGGGATTTTTCTTAATGATTGTTGGAAGAACAAAGAGATTGTGAGGAGATTTAAGGGTATCGCCACGAATGGCAAAATGTTAAATCACAAAAGACTATTGTTTTCTTGCTTCTTTATGGAAATGTTGTAGAAAGAGTAGAACGATGACATGGTTCATTTGTTTTTCTATTTACAAAATAACCATTGACTTAAAAGGAAAGAATTTGCACCACAAATGACCATTAGAAAACAATATACATAAGAAAGAATAAAAAATACGCAGAAATTGAAAATGAAATTGAAAGTTGAAAATAAATGGAAGGAAGAAAAATACTCCAAAAGTTCCAAATGCATTACGATCAAGAGAAATTTGTATCAACATGAACTGATCAAATAAGCTCCAAAATGATTTTGCAGTGGGATTCCGACTCAGATAAGCAGTCTCCAGTCTTGCCAAAACGTTCCTAACAAAGGATCATCACACCCATAACTTTAAATTCTTAAAAAACAATGGAATTGACTCAAAGCAGAACAAAACGAAAGAAAAACTCTAACCAACGATAAGAAGAAAATAAACCTTCACCCTTGATCCTTCCAATCCATTTGCGGGTTCAGCACTGGACATGATCGAGAACAATCAGTTTCCAGCTGTAGGTTTAGGCATGGACGAATATCTTCCAAGAAGGGAAACGAATTTTAGCGAAGTTTGATCTACCTGTTAGCAGTGTTCTTGTTTTTGTACGGAAATGTTGTAGAAAGAGTAGAACGATGAAATAAATCACTTTGTTTTTCTCTTTACAAAGTAACCAATGACTTAAGACGAAGACATTGCACAACAAATGACCAATAGAAAATGATACGCAATAGAAAAGAATAAAAAAGAAAACAATATGCATTTTTGTTTTCAAATTCTTGGTCAAATCGCAATTCAGAAATGAAATTTGGTTCATTATCGACGATAATATGGTGAACTAAATAACATAAGTTTCAGAGTCATGGGAGAATAATAACCTTGCTAATTGCTCAAGCTCTGAATGTGAAGGCTTTTCCCATGTGAAGGAACCCAAAGAACCAGCAAAAGCAGCATGCTTCTTCCCAATGCAAGAACATTCAGTGTATCTTCTGATTATGTCCTGAATGCAGTAGGAAAAATGATATGAAGTTGTAATTCAAGCTAAGGTTTTGTTGCATAAACCAAAAACTTAGATGGATAAAACACAAAATGCATCATGTTCCTACCTTATGCCTACTACATTGCTAACAATACACTTACTGCACTCTCAGAGAAGGAACCAGAAATGGTTCTTGATGATCTGTTAAAATCTTTTGATGAAAATGTAATTAGTGCAAAGAGCGTTGATGATTCTAAAACAGAGGCACCTCATGCTAACTCGGATGTGCAATGCTTCTCTGAAGATGAAAAAGTAAATGAAGTTTCGAAAGATGATGATTCTGTGGAGATTTCTGCTGAGGAAATCAATGAATCTGACAAATCTTCTCTGCCTACTGAAGACTTGGATGTTACTGAAGTTCACAAATCGAGCATTGCAGAAGAATTTGGTATGGAATTTGAATCTCAACAAAATGAGTCTACCTGTGAATTAGAACATAAAATTGAAGAAGATGTTGAAGAAGAAAACACACGTGAATAACTCTGCTGAAGAACTGTCTCTTCCCCACGAAAATGTGGAAGAAGAAACTGAAGTTGATGGAGATGATGCCTTGAGCAGTGATGAAGAATCTTTGGAAGTGAAAGACGATCAAGATGAAAATGATCAGATCCCACAACCGGAAATGTAGCATCAGATGCTGACATTGAAGGAGACAAGAAGGAAACAAAAATGGAGAAAAGTTCTGTTCAAGCTAAAGAAGATGATACAATTATCAATAAGTCCACGGAGGAGTTCCCTGAGAATGTTTCTGATGATTTGGTTGATGTCAAGATCCAATGGAAAATGGAAGAAGAAACTGTTCCTAAAGACATAATTGTCGAAGCTATCGACTCACAACCAGAAATCCCAAATGCCATTGTTCAATGTGAGGAAGCTTTGGTGGAAATCACTATCACATCCTCCAACAACAATGCAGTTCAATCATTGGCAAACCAATTCCCTAGGCCAACAATAGAAGCCAAATCTCCCGTTGAAGAACAAACCATTAGTTTGCTAATGGACAACCCAGATGCTGAGGAAGAAGAAGCTGAAAAAGAACAGAACAAAGCAAAGTTCATTCAGTTAGTGGTGAAGAATGATAATACTAGCCTAAGGCAGCTGAGGAAGTTGTTCAAGGAAAAACTCCAACTTAACCATAAGAAGATGGAAAATAATAACATCAACACAAAAGTTGTTGGAGGTGGCGTGAAAGTGAGAACTGCTTTACAACTAGTGCCGGAAAACAGAATGACCGTGCATTAAAAGTCTAGAAAGAGAGAGCATTGTGCATGGTTCAAACTGTGGTTTGCCTCACGTTATTGATTTTGTGTTTGTTTTATTCTTTCCATGATGTATTTTGAGAGGAGGGAAAAATGAGGTAAATGATTAATTTGTCTGAATTTTTGTTCATCAGTTCAATAATAAAAATGCTAGTAGTTTGTGTTTTAAAAAAAACAATACACTTACTGCAGCACCAAGATACAGGTTGTAGCCAAATTTCAGGAAAAAAATATATATTCAGATTTTTGCATATCGAGAATTTGGTGAAACGCACCTTGAGTTTATTTACTCAACTAATCCACGAGAATTTGTGATATGAACACTCTTGGCAGAGGTCCATTGACTCCATCACCATCATCAGCAGCATTAGAAATGGAGGGAGGTGAAAACCAAAATGCTTTCAACTTTTTGGCTGGGAATGATAATTCTTCTTTTTTACCTAAGCGGCTGGCTTGGCTCCCTCTTTTTTTTTCTCGCTCCCTCTCTAAAGGTTGCCATGCTGGGTGAAGAACTTTAAGTACCTACTAGGTGGGGGTCGGGTTTTGCTTAGGCAAGAAAAGCAGAGAGGATCCCCACGAAAAATCTGAAACCGGGGGGATCTCGGCGCGCATTTTACTTGATCTAAGCGGCTGGCTTGGCTCCCTCTGTTTTATCTCTCTCCCTCTCTACCGGCTGCCATGCTTGGTGAAGAAAAATCTAAGGACCTACTAGGCGGGATCAGGTTTTGCTCAGGCAAGAAAAGCGGAGAGGATCCCCACGAAAACTCTGAAACTGGGGGATCTCGGCGCGCATTTTACTTGACCTAAGCGGCTGGCTTGGCTCCCTCTTTTTTTTCTCTCTCCCTCTCTACCGGCTGCCATGCTGGGTGAAGAACTCTAAGCACCTACTAGGCGGGATCGGGTATTGCTTAGGCAAGAAAAGCGGAGAGGATCCCCACGAAACTCTGAAACCGAGGGATCTCAGCGCACATTTTACTTGACTTAAGCGGCTGGCTTGGCTCCCTCTTTTTTTTCTCGCTCCCTCTCACAGACTGCCATGCTGGGTGAAGAACTCTAAGTACCTACTAGGCGGGGGTCGGGTTTTGCTTAGGCAGGAAAAGCGGAGAGGATCCCCACGAAAACTCTGAAACCGGGGGATCTCGGCGCGCATTTTACTTGATCTAAGCGGTTGGCTTGGCTCCCTCTTTTTTTCTCTCTCCCTCTCTACCGGCTGCCATGCTTGGTGAAGAAATCTAAGGACCTACTAGGCGGGATCGGGTTTTGCTTAGGCAAGAAAAGCGGAGAGGATCCCCACGAAAACTCTGAAACCGGGGGATCTCGGCGCGCATTTTACTTGACCTAAGCGGCTGGCTTGGCTCCCTCTTTTTTTCTCTCTCCCTCTCTACCGGCTGCCATGCTGGGTGAAAAACTCTAAGGACCTACTAGGCAGGGTCGGGTTTTTCTTAGGCAAGAAAAGCGGAGAGGATCCCCACGAAAACTCTGAAACCGGGGGATCTCGGCGCACATTTTACTTGACCTAAGCGGTTGGCTTGGTTCCCTTTTTTTTTTCTCTCTCCCTCTCTACCGGCTGCCATGCTGGGGAACTCTAGTGACCCACTAGGCGGGGGTCGGGTTTTGCAACCCTTAGCAGCTTGGTCGTATTGTTTTGTTTTTATCGACTGTTCTGTTGGGTGAAGAACTCTAAGAACTTGCCGACTTTACTTTCTACCTGACCTAAAATCATATTTTGCTTTCAAACAATCTTATACAAATGTGTATGGCCAAAAGAGGGATTTAAAATTAATATAAAAAAGGCATTAGAATATGGCAAAAAAGGGATTAAATTGAGATAAAAAAGAGAACCGCACATATTATTATGTACACAATTCACAATATTCAGAAAATGAACCAAGTGTTCTACTCATTTCTAAGCTATCAACATATGCATTTTCAACATGTGTAACATATTCAAATAACAAATACAATCACAAATCCGAGCTCCGTTCTCATGCGTTAGGCATACATGCTTTTTTATGCTAAAAAGCGAAGTAGACATGGTACTTATTCTAAGCATAGAGCATTACAAAAGTTTCTAAATTTTGACATTTTTAGCAAAATTTGCAAAATGAAAATTTCCCAAAGGACATGGAATGTGCAAGGCTACAACCCCACCCCCCACTTAAAAATATGCATTGTCCTCAAAGCATTTTAAGCAAGATTCTACGGATGGAAAAAAAGAAAAGAAAAAGGAGAACAGAAGACCTCCCCTTGTAACCTAGTTTCTTCATGGAAGCTTGCTTGCAAAGATCCCAAGTTTGGTTATATTTCATTTTCCTTTATTCCTACAAAAGAAAACAAGAATTTCCATCGAATTTTATTAAAAAGGTTAAACTAAAATTTTAGAAAAATGTGCAGAATTGTTTAAGCTCGGTTGCATTTTCTAAGCATCACTTGAATTATTAAAACGACCTAACAAATATTCAATACAAGTTCGTAATTCATAACCTACCAAAAAGTTCAAAAAGATTGTTGTAGGTGTTCCACCAAACCTTTTGTAAATTACATACATCAATAAACTTACTTCTTATAAGGGGGGAAGAAACTATGTTTTAGGGACAGATGGCTCTAAAGCACACAAACACTCTCCATCTCACTCTCTATCTGCCCTGTATCTAATTTAATCCAGCATTCATTTGGGGCATTGTAGGTTCATATTAAAAAATAGTCATTCATGTCGTGATGCAAAGGCCCTTTTTATGTATCTAGAACTAAAATCACGAAAATCATCGTGGACATGCAGCACAACAAACTGAATATCCATGGGAAGCCTTTGCTAACAAAATGGTTGACAATAATTACTCAGACAAGAGAGAATGACTATAATTAATTAACAGAAGTACAAATCAATATAGGTGCACAACCACCAAGCCCCCAACAAAAGGAACAATAAACTTCAATAACAAAAGAAAGGTAGTATCAGGACTATCCTTACCTTGTTATCGAAGAAGATACCTTGGCTCTGGAAAGCCCGATGCTCTGCCTTACAACATTCAATTACCTCAGTACTGTAGTGTTTCTTCAAAGTTTGGGAATCTACCTAAAACATAAAAATATATATTACAACTTGAAAACCTCCATGTCAGAAACTTTACTTTAATTATCAAACCAGATGCTATGCAAGAATTAGTTAGCAGAAACACAACATAAATAGTAATGATATTCTTTGGGGTGGGGATAAAAGCATCTTTCATCTTAGAAATAAGCTTAGCAGTTAGCACTAACCTTTATATAAGAAGTTAACACCAGTTTGATTACTTCATAAACTTCAGCTACGAAATCTGGTAAAGAGAAAGACCTAATTCATAATGTTAAAGAGGAAAAGACCAAGTCAGATTCCTTTATTCAAACAGGTTAGTATCACATCTCCAAAGGAAAAAACTTACGGACCTCTACGACGAATTTCCTTGAATGATGTAGCGCCACCTTGTTCTTGAAACACAGTTTCATTTATGCTGTGAAAAATAAGATTGAAAAATAAAACTTTCGGCTACAATTAGCCACATAAACATAAAGTTGTGACAGGAAAACAAAAGCTAACAGATAATTAACTATACACTTTGTAGGCAAAATACCAAATAGTGTGCGGTTTATCATTTCCAACCAAATAATTCAATAACAAATAAGGTCAAATGGCCAAATAATATGTCCTTTCACATAAATATTTACTCCTGAATTTTTTGAAGGATAATGTTATCGCTTCTCTCCCACGTTTCACAAAAATTCTTTTACATATTATATTTTTGTTACATATTCCTATTGAAGAATCTCATTTGAGCATTTTGTGGTCAATTTGACTTGAAAGGAACGGCAGAACTTTCAATAAGAAAGAAGCAAGATGCCCAGTTTTTTTGAACTGCTGTTTTTCTCTTCTTTTTTTTTCTTTAACTTGCTATAAATTGGAGATGTTTTCCATAACTACTTTGGCTTATGTAATTTACCTTCTCCCTAAATGCAACCATAAATCAAACAAACTAGATGAATAAATTTACACCACAGAAATCCATCCTATGAAGACTAGAGCAGAGAAAGATGGGATAAGGATAAAGCATAGGAAGAGCAAATACCCGATGGGAAGTAAACTGATAAAAAATACTTTGTGTTGAGAGTAATATATCCCGAACCAATTTTCTGCCAGCCATTAAGATTTACCCACTGCAACTCTGCACACAAATATTTTCTTATAAACAATAATTAACACAATCTAATTGGTATCTTATGGATATAAAAGACAGCATGGATCCATATTGGAAGGATTTCAAATTAGTCTACGAACAAAGATTTTGGAAGGATTTCAAATTAGTCTACGAACAAAGAATTTGGAAGGATTTGTGATCAACTAAGGAGCTCTCGACTTTCTCCGCTGGAATTTACCTTCTTGGGTAATTCGACCAGAGACTGGAAGTAGTTGTGCTCTTCGTCCATAGTAGTCATCCAACCAGCAAGGGAAAGACCACGACGCGCAGTGGAATAGGAAAAAGAGCGTTGAGCACAACTTTCGTGTCACCAGCAATCGTTTTTCCATTATTGGTAGACCGAAAAGGCTTTGTCAAGCAGGCAGGCATGATTGTCACTCGATCAACAATTGAGAAATCCGGCGCTGTTAGGGCGATTTTGAGGAAGACGAAGAAGATAAGAGAAGGGGAGAGGACGAGAAAGTAGAGAGAGAGAGAGCCGTTAGAGAAGAAGTAGGGGATGAAATTTGAAACGTGAGTGAGAGAGAAGGGGAGATGAGGGATTAAAATATATTTGAAATATTTGTGATAAAACCCATTTAAAACCCAAAACAATTTCTTTATAACTAAAACAAATATTTTGTTTTTAAAATTTAGACTAAACAAATCAAACTTTACGAGATAAAATTTTCAGTAACGATAAAGCAAAAAATATATATTTTGTTTTTCAAATAATTATAATCCAAAATTTTCAAGAAATGTGAAATTTCATTTAATAAGATAAAAAAATTGTGAACATTAGTTTCCAACTTTGGCAATGGATGAAAGTATTAGAAATTGAAAATAATTGTTAGACATGCATTTTAGCCGTCACCACAAACCAATCCAATTTTTCATTCAAAAATGTTGAATTTATAATTAATGGTTCTCGAAACATTCATACAATTTTTTTTTTAAATTTAACTTACTCAATTTGAGTTTTCTTACGATGTTCATGTCGATATTATACGAAAAATTGTCTTAAATGATAAAATTGCTGAAGATATTCACAAATATAACAAAGTTACCGTCTGTTAGTTAGTGATAGAACATGTACTAGTGGTCTATCAATTATCTTCTATGGTTTTAGTTTAGTGGTTATTTATCAAGCTCTTAATAAATTAAATAGTGATTTAACAAATATAATGTAAAAGAATATTCCAAGAATAACCTTGGAGTATCACTTGAATTTTCAAAACGACCTAACAATGCTAAACTATAAGCTCATAACTCATAACCTATCAAAAAAAAGTACAGATAAAGCAAAAAAACTATTTAAATCTTGAAAAATGAAATATGAGAAAAAAAATGAAACGAGAAGAAATAAATTTTAAAGTATATGTAAATTTTAGATATTAAGTAAAAAAGAGAATATGTAAGTTGATTTTTAATCGGTAAGAATATGGATGTCTAGAAACAAATTTTTAATTTTTTAAAAGTTGATTGATAATTATTTGATTTCTTTAAATTCAACAACAACATAAAATTCGATAAGAGAAGGTTGTCACATGCTTGAGTATGTGTTGAATCAAATGTGGACTCTCGGGCAAGGGTGTATCTTGGCCATATAATTTCGGGCAAGGGTGTAGAGGTTGATTCCGAGAAAATTAGATCTATCAAAGAATGGCCCGTGCCCACTAATGTCCGTGAAGTTCATGGATTTCTTGGGTTGACAGGATATTATCGAAGATTTGTAATGAATTATGGAAGTATGGCTGCTCCTTTGACTCAATTATTGAAGAAAGGAGCATATGAATGGACTGTTGCAGCTGCTGAAGCTTTTGAGAATTTAAAGATGGCTATGATGACTCTCCCAATCTTAGCACTGCCAGATTTTTCCTTACCATTTGAAATAGAGACCGATGCTTCTGGATACAGGGTAGGTGCTGTCTTAATTCAAAATCATCGGCCAATTTCTTATTTTGAGCCAGACATTAGCTATGAGGGATCGTGCTAAACCAGTTTATGAACGGGAATTAATGGCTGTAGTTTTGGCTGTGCAACGCTGTAGACCTTATCTTTTGGGCAAGAGGTTTGTAGTGAAAACTGATCAACGATCATTGAAACTTTTATTGGAACAAAGGGTTATCCAACCTCAACATCAGAGGTGGATTGCTAAGCTTCTTGGCTACAATTTTGATGTCGTGTATAAACCGGGACTAGAAAACAAAGCAGCAGATGCCTTGTCTCGTGTCCCTCCTACTGCCCAACTTAATCAACTTACTGTTGAGATCAGTTAAATTGGCAGTCCCCAACACTGAAGTTGACCCTAAATTAGTCCCAGAAATTAATGGGATGGATCTGAATGTCTTGTTCAATGATGAAGATATTCTCCCTATTAAAATTCCCCTGGATTTGCCTAAAGATTTAGTGTCTATAGTCGGTGATTGTGGAATCATTCTGGCTTAAATTAGATGTGCAACTGCCATTTCCCTCTCCCAGTCATTATTAAGGTTGTCTCCTGGAACACTAAGGGTTTGAACGACTCCTCTAAACGTGCAGCACTTCAAAAATTCATCAACAATTGTAGTCATGATTCAAGAATCTAAGAAGGACACCTTGAACTCGGCTTTTATAAAATCATTGTGGAGTTCTAAGGATATTGGCTGGGATTATGTGGCATCTGTTGGATCTTCTGGGGGAATTCTTACCATGTGGGACAGCAGTAAAATATCTGTAACAGAGGTCATTAAAAGACACTTCTCTTTGTCAATCAAATGCCTCACTTTGTGCAAAAAGGTTTGCTGGATCACAAATGTCTATGGCCCTTGTGGTTGCAGAGAAAGGAAATTGGTTTGGCCCGAATTGTCTTCCTTGGCTGATTATTGTTCGGTGGCCTTGTGCATAGGTGGGGATTTTAATATCACTCGTTGGGCCCGGGAAAGATTTCCTTTTGGCAGAAGTACTAGAGGAATGTCATTATTCAATAACATTACTATCATGTTTGTCAACTATCAAACTAACTCTTTTAAGTTATTTAGTGTGACACTACAAAGTTATGAACACCATAATCTTAATTAAAACCTTTTAATAAACAAATGCCAAGTTACTACTCAACAATGGCAAGGAATTCAAAAAACATGACAGCTATCCTAATTGGTTGAAAATGAGAAAAAGAAAGTTAGCCAGACAACCTGTTTGGACTACAAAGCCAGCAGATACGATTCCTCAAATTTGACCATTCACTCTCCATACTCTACAAGTCTTCAAGCACATGATGCTGCCTTCTTTCAGATGAGCAACATCATTCCGATCTTAACAGTCAGAAGAGCAAGTCAAATCAATCCTAGCATATTCACAAATCACAACTAAAAAGTATAAACATTACAAAATAAAACATGCAGCGATATCAACAAGCATTCTGATAAATAATTAGCCAATTAATTGACATTACAAAATAAATAAAGAAAAAAATCATTGGAAAGATCACTGCTTAAATGAAATTTGAAATATCTCCCAATAGTTTTGATCGGCTACCCGAGTTGTGAGAGTGATCGGTTGATATTGCGTGCTTCCTTCAAGCGCTCCCCAGCTGCACCTGTTAGCTTCTGCCTCCGGAACCAGGTAAATCAATAAGATTTATTCTACTTGTTTTAAAGCTACTTAAACCATCTGTCAGTCTCTGCACAATAAAGTACTAGTCAGAAATGTACCTTGTCTCATACTGAGTTACTTTTTCACATGATTTTTGCTAGCAGGATAAATTAGTTTAAGCTCTAGAAGGAACCAACTTATCCCCTTAAGGGAAACCAAAACAAATAATTAAGAATAATGAGGATATGAAGTGGTCCTCGAGAGTAACCAGTTACAAACCTAATGAAAAAGCAAGATACAATTGTTATATTTCTGAAGTTCAGTTTTTCTTTAAGCCAACTTGAGACAAGAAGTAACCAACTGATGTGTAATG